>NW_015386400.1:2794195-2856791 GCF_001527695.2 Protobothrops mucrosquamatus | reverse complement strand
GGTCTGGCATAAATCTGAAATTCTAAAATTTTAAATTGGGTATAATTTTATATTATTATAGTGGGTTTTAGGACAGGACAAATAATTTAATTAGTTTTGAATATTTTTAAATATTATGGTATTGCTGTTTTATTAATGTGCCTGTTCACCGCCCTGAGTCCCGCAAGGGAGAAGGGCGGTATATAAATCAAATAAATTTAAATTTGAATTTCTCCTCTGTTTCTTCTATTCTACTTACTGATTCCTTGTTAGCTTTGAATTTTTTATATGAAACCTTCCAAGTCATATTTGCAGCAATTCTAGGGTCTAGATCTCCCTACAATATCAGGGTTTTTTTAGACTCTTTTCTTTTCCCAGGCAAATGGAACATGTGAATCGTTTTCAATGTAGTCTCTCATTTGCAGCCATTTCTTTTTAAATTCGCTATCAATAATATATATACAAAGGGGATAAATGTAGTCTAGCTGGAGTCATTAATATCAATTAATGTACAAATTGACAAAATGGAGTACATTATATGAAGATGTCTTTCATGATTCTTCAGAGTTCAGTAGGGGGGCTATCAACTAGTACTGACAGAGAATGGAGAATACCAGAACTTAAATAATTGGATTCAATTTATAAGCCAAATCATTTGGATTTCTAAGAGACTTAAAAGCTAGAGACTGGAATAGTTAAAACAAAGGAAGGGAAAATCTACTAGTTCGTGAATTTAGCTCATTATTATGATTTTCATCAGAAGCCTTCCTCATGATATTCCCTCTTAAAGTGAGATAGATAAGCTACATAAAACAAGATTTTTCAGTGTTATTCTCTAGCAATTCCGTAAAATATGTTCTCATATTTTTGCTATTTATATATATATTATACAGAAAAATATATATATATAATATGATACATATCATACATCAGAGGTCCTCAACCTATGGGCCACTGCCCACTACCGGGCCGTGGCCTCTGAACCGCGTGAGTAACTGGGCAGTGTGCGCGTGCTCACCCCTCCCCCCTTCGTGCCATTGTTGCAAGTGTGCAGGAGGTGGCAGCGCCGCTAGTATTGTGCGGGCAGTAGCATTGCCATGAACATTGCGCACGGGGTGGCAGCACTATAAGCGGCAGGTTGGCAGCAATGAGCCACATGCAGGTGGTGGCATTGCCACGAACCTTGTGCAGGCAAACAGCAGGTGGGCCACGGTGCGATCCTCGCACAGGGTTGCGGTGCAAACCACGCAGCGGAACGGTATTGCTGCAGGCCGTGGTACGATCCTTACACCGGGGCAGCATCTCTGCAGACTGCGGTGTGATCCTTGCACTGGGGTGGCATTGCTGCGGGCTGCGGTGTGGTCCTTGCATGGAGGTGGCGGCGTGAACCTCATGCGGGAGTGGAAGCGCGATTCTTGCGCTGGGATGGCATTGCTGCAGGCCACAGCGTGAGCCTGGCGCTGATGGTAGCATCACCGCGAACCTGATGGTGGTGGTGCCACAAGCCTCTGACTGAGAGCCTCACATGCATGCTCGCAGCCCCGTTTGCATGGTGCACAAGTTCGTAGCCTGTTTGTAATTCACTTTTGCGCGTGCTCCTCCTCTCCCACCGGGCCACCAATCCAAAAAGGTTGGAGACCCCTGTCATATATAATAATAATAATAATAATAATAATAATAATAATAATAATAATAATAATAATAATAATAATAAAGTTGGAAGGGACCTTGGAGGTCATCAAGTCCAACCCCCTGCCCAGGCAGGAACCCTACACCATTTCAGACAAATGGCTGTCCGGTCTCTTCTTAAAAACTTCCAGTGTTGGAGCATTCACCACTTCTGGAGGCAGGTTGTTCCACTGGTTAATTGTTCTCACTGTCAGGAAGTTTCTCCTTAGTTCTAGGTTGCTTCTCTCCTTGATCAGTTTCCACCCATTGCTTCTCGTCCTGCCTTCAGGCGCCTTGGAAAATAGCTTGACTCCCTCTTCTTTGGGGCAGCCCCTGAGATATAGGAACACTGCTATCATGTCCCCCCTCGTCCTTCTCTTCATTAAACTAGACATACCCAATTCCAGCAGCCGTTCCTCATATGTTTTAGCCTCCAGTCCCCTAAAACATATAAGGAACGGTTGCTGGAACTGGGTATATATGTACCATTTTTCTACAATGTGGTTGTAGAAATTAAATTAAAAGCAACAATATTATATTACAGTAATATGAATATTTATTAGTGTGACTCAGATTATTTCAAGTAAATAAGCTAAGTAAAAGATTGCTCTTCATTTGTATCCTATTATGTTGCAGGTAATAAAGAAGCAAAGGAAACCCTGGGGCCTGAAGCTCAAATAGATGAATCTGGATGTCCAGGTATTGTCATCAAATTCCTTAATTTTTTTTTCTAGTATTTAAAATATTCTTCAGGTTAGTAGAACCTGAAAAGAAAATAACTTCTTTTCCACTACTATATGTTCACCTTCTAATCCTTTTTTCTGTCTGGCACCTTTCTACATGCACTGCACTTAATGTTTTAAACTATGGATATACTGTTACTGAAAATGACCAGATTAGGCTCCCAATAGTGCAATTTAAAAGTGTTACCAATAAATTATGCACAACAATTCCTGCCCCTGACTGCAGTGCCTCTGCAATTTCTTAGCTGTTATTCTTAGCTGAACAGTGGATAAAGAATTTATTTGGGTTCTGTTGTAAGATTATAATGCAAGATCATGATGAGCCACAGCAAGGGTAACATTTACCCTTTTTGTTTTAGATTTATCTTCAGCTATGTACTTAAAATCAATTGATATGACTGATGGTATTTAAATATTGCAATTCATATTTTAATCATATGAAAAAAATATTCTGTACAGTAAAAGATTTTATACTGGCAGCTCTGGAATAAGTGACATATGTCTTTGATGCATGTGATCACTTGAAATTTCTATGCATCTTGAAACCTCCTGTTACTGTCACAGTGTTAGATGTATATTTAAAAGTTCAATGAACAAGGTTAAAGAATGAAAAATAAGGATCATACAAAAAAAAGGGAAATTATTTTACCATGGTGCAAATTTGTACATGTATTAAAAATGATTTGCTATGTAAATAGATGTACATTTTGCGTTATGGTACCATAATGCCTTTTCATAATTTTTCTAGATGTAATGGCAGCTGCTAGATTAATTTTAAATTTGCAATAGCCATTTCTAAAAATAAGAAAACAAATGCAACAAATCTATTTTTGCAACTTTCACATTTTCTCCTTTTAAAATATATGGCAATAAAACCGTAAATAGAAATAGCATTGAAAAGTTATAGGATAACAAAATATATTTAAGTCAATATAGACTACATCTATATTAAAATATAGGTTACAGTACATATTGGAAGATGTAAAAGAAACTCTCAGGTGACAAATTTAAAAGTTTGACCATATTTTGTGATACTACAGGCAAGGGATCCAGGAAGGATTGTAGGAGGAAGACAGTAGAATTACTCAGAGTTCCAAATGGACCTTATAAGCTTTTTTACAAAATAAAATGATGGGCAACTATAGCTTTCTGACTTTGTTTTTGTTTTTTGTTTTTGGAAGTGTGTCCAACTGTCTGGAAAAAGAAGGAAGATGATAGGAACAAGTTATAGGAGAAGAGAGATAGAGAAGGTGGCAATTAGTATCTGGTTAGAAAACATGGAGGGATAAAGAATTTGCCTTCCTTTTGAAAGGTCGATTTTTCATATTCTAGAGACTCCTTTCCCACTTGAATGATATCTTCAAGAATAAAAAAATTCTCTATCAAATTAGCTCATGAACCACTTTATTAGATTCTTTTGCAATTTTTACTGTGTCCAAATAAATGATTTTTAAAAATAATTCTACCCTTTGCAATTTAAAGGGAAAACCCTGTTTAATTCAAATATATGTTTTAAAAATGGAAAATATACTGAAACTTTCATTTCAAAATGAAATTGTGAATTGCTATAATATATGTCTAATATACAGATCTTGCCTGAATATTGTTTAAACTTTGAAGACAAATATTACTCTTTGGAACAGGCTAAAATAATTTCTCACCAATTTTCATTTTTTTATCATATCCTTTGCCATGTATTATATCCCAGTGCTACTTTTTAAAAAAACAACAAATTAAATCACATTCCTGGAAGATGTGGTAAAAACTTTGACATAGCTAATTAAATTTGGTGGATGATAATAATGTTATCAAATAAAGACTTATTCAGAGTAAGGCAAACTGGTCATGAAACATTTTTTATGAAAGTATGAATACTTTTTATACAAAATTGATACAGCAGCTTTTTCCCTACCTAGTTGTGTTTGGCATCAATTTTAGTTAGTTTTCAGCATTAACCAAGATTTTCCTTCAATCTCCTCTCCTTTTTTTTTTTTTTTGCTGAATTTACGCTACTGAATCATTTTGTGTTTTTCTATTTATTTGTTTTTTGCCATGGTCTTGTTTATAAAGCTAAAGTAAGAATTTAAACTCAGACTTTCCCCCTCTTTTCATCTGGAATTTCACCTAACTATTGTTTGAGCTATTAAATATTATGGAATAATTGCAAAATATAGAATATTCAGGATGAAAGAATCATGTTTGTCCAAAAATAAAAGTTTTTTGGAAGGAGAGCAAGAAACTTCATCCATAGCTCTACATATATTATTGCATCTGTAATTCTTAACACATTTCAAATGTCAAGGTAAAAATTAAGATGATGTAAGTAGAGCATATGATGGAGATTGTATGGAAGTGGCCTGTACATTCAATTATAGCATGTTAAAATAAACCTTGGTAAAATACTGAAATTTTAACACTGATTACCAGAATCCGCCTCTGTATTTTCATTTCATTGTTTACACATATCAAACTTATCTGAGGTTGGTAAAAGCTATCATATTTACTATCAGGGGCATCCACAGTGGAGGTAAAAAGTCAAGATGGCAGCCACAACCATGCAAGTGAAGTCCCTCCCCTTTTTAACATGTTTTAGGTATATGTTAATAAGGGATAGCATTTTGATTGCATTATTGTGGCCACTATCTTGACTTTTTTGACACAGAACTCACAGCCATCCCTGCTTAATGTTAATTATTTTGTTGTTTCTTTAACTTAATTTTTATTAGTCAACTTGGTACTCAAGTTTATAAAGACATAATATAAATAATGAAAGAATATTATCAATCCTCGTTTCTAGTAAAAGATGAATGTGATTCTGATGCAGAAAATGAACAAAATCATGACCCGAATGTTGAAGAATTTCTGCAACAAGAAGATACAGCAGTTATCTACCCTGAAGCACCTGAGGAGGATCAACAGCAACGTACACCTGAGGCCAGTGGTCAGGATGAAAATGGTAAGCACTGTTTGGCTTTATGTAAATTTTAAAATTGTATAATTAGAAGCAAGTCTGTAATTTCTAAACTGGTATGATTAGAAGCAAGTGCTGAATAAGTTGCATCTAAAGCAGTGTTTTTCAAACTTAGCAATTTTAAAATGTGTGCACCTCAACCCCCAGAATTCCCCAGCCAGTATGCCACACATTTTAAAGTTATCAAGTTTGAAAAACAGTGATCTAAAGCTATATAAACCATCTGTGGGTACATTGCGTCTCTATAATATCTAACAAGCAATTATATTTTCAGTTCCAGCAACAATTGACACTGTACAGAAAAGAAGTTTGGGAAAATAAGTGAACATACACAGACATAAATCAAATCACACACACAGAGACACACACACAGAGACACACAGACACACACACGTTTTAAATATATACTGTTTCTATTACAGTGCTCATTCCAGAAAAGCAAAAAAAAAAAAAAAAAAAAAAAAAATAAAAAAAAAAAAAAAAAAAAAAAAAAAAAAAAAAAAAAAAAAAAAAAAAAAAAAAAAAAAAAAAAAAAAAAAAAAAAAAAAAAAAAAAAAAAAAAAAAGCAACTATCTTTGAAAAAAAAAACTGTATTTTACCCATGCCTAAAATATTGAAGTCACATAATCCCCAGAGGACTTAAAATTTTCCTTAAACAAAAAACACTGGTGAAAGAACTGATGAGGAATTCAATTAGTGAAAATTGGATGAAGTAAAATCAGATGGAAATGATCCAGTAAGCATCTGGAAAAGAAAAAGATCTTTTCTGAAAAGCAAGAATCAAGTTTGACAGAAGAAGAAATGACGAAATTCTCACCACATTTATTGGAATACTCTACTCCTGCCCATTCCACTCCCATTTTCTTCTTGTTTAATATTCTTTGGGTTAAATTAAGTATAATATAGAAAATTAATAATCACAACTTTTCAGATTTTTTTCTCTAAGCCCACCATGAATTGGCATTCTCACTTCAGTTCTTAGCTCTTTGCTTACATCAACTGCTTAACTGATGTGCTCCAATAAAACTGCTTTACACTCCATTGAATAATAACTTGCATATTTGACAGATATTTTAATTTGGGAAATTAGCTTTGAAAATACTATGTCCATCAATGGCAATATTCTGGTGAAAATTAGTCACCTATTTCCCTTGGTTACTTTAAGGAGAGAGGTTATTAGGCATCTCAATATCAAATCTTTTGGTTCTTACCTATAAGATTATAGGCATAGTCCTTGTCAAATGCTGTATCTATTATATTTTGGATATTATTAAAATTAATGATTTGCAGTAGTGCATTTCACTAAAAATTCAGCACTTATATGGATGTCATAATGAAATAATAATTAATTGTAATAAGGTATTATGAAAGTAATGTTACATAAAAATATTTAAAAGCAACACAGATAGTTGGTAATTGGGACTGCAATATTGCTAAGTAATATGATTGTAAAGCAAATCTTGACCACAGTGCTTAGCAACAATAAAGTCCATCACTCCTCATTGCCATCATTAGAACGAGAATTGTTGTTGTTAAGTCCCAGGCTTAACAACAGGTTGTTAAGTCCCAGGCAGTTTGCAAGCAGGCCAAGAGGTAAGTGGCTAGTGCAAGAGAGGGGAGGATGCATGGATGACCCTCAAGGCACTTCACAAGTACATCAGGGCAGGGATAGGGAACAATGCAAGCAACTTATCAGATCACTTGCAATCTTCCCTGCTGGTTCCCACTGACTGGTAGTCATGTGAGTGGGGCGCAGCAACCGTCATAAGTGTGAGTCAGTTGCCAGACAACTGGATCACAATCTCATGACCATAGGAGTTGAACTTCAAAGGCCAGTCATAGATGCCACTCATTCAGCATGGTAACTTCAAACAGTCACTTTAAAACGTGGCCATTAAATAAGAACTACCTGTAGTAAATTACCTGAAAACTGTTTATGTATATAAACTTTTCAAAAGAAAAATTTTCTTAATATTTTTCTTAACCTGGTGTCTTTTCCCACTATTGAGTTAAATACTATTCATCTGTTCTTGAGTCAGAAGAAAATTATATAGGCATGACATTTGCTTTCCCCACAATGAAACTCTCCTGTTTTTATTCTAAATCACTATAAAATGGAGCTGTATGTCAGGGCTCACTTCAAAACCTCATCCCAAGAAAGTAGAACTCGTGGAAGTGGCTTCTTCCAAAAGGATCTTTTATTAGGAGAAGCTGATAGTAGGCATACTAGACAGGATCTGAGGATTTCCCACTCAGATCGATAGGTAAAAGTGTCCCAAGCAAAACCCCACCCCATAGTTCATCTGGTCAGTTCAAATGGCCCAATCCCCAGGTGTTATGTTCCTCATGGGAAAGGGGAGATAACATCAGGCCATCTCCGGTTGTAGCTGCGATGTTTTGGCAGCTCTTCACACCTTCTCCTGAAAGCGCAGAGATAAACCAGTTGCCAGAGGTTGCACTCCATTCTTCCTCTCCCTTTGCTAGCTGAAATAAGGGATGGGAAAGTTCACAGAGAAATAATGCAGGAAAGCAAAGTGTTACATTATAGCGATAGAGGAAGTCAAGGCAATAACCCTCAAGCACTTCCCCCTCCCCCCTAGGAGTATGGCAGAATCCAGGAAAAGAGGAGAGTGAGATTCAGGTCAGGATGAAAGGCAAAGAAAAAGAAATGGAGGAGGGGGAAAAGGATAAGGGAACCTATAGATATAGGTTCTGATATCCTGCTTCCCTTAAAAAAAAGAGAGATCCACCTGTAAAGAGATAAAGATAAATGTGTATAGATTAGTCAGGTTTGTTTGGTAATCTGTGTGAATTTTTTTAGTAGTTTTGGAGTGTTAATGTGACGTTTGTAGACCTATTCGTTTTGGGAGGATGGAAGATGTTTCCATGCTACTAAATATTGGGTCGAGCCGTGGTTTTTTCTGGAGTCTAAAATTTTTTTTATTTCAAAATGTTCTCTCTCCACCATAATGGGAGGGGGAGGGGGAGCAACAGCTGGTCTTAAGGGTGACTGCTGCTCCCGTTTTAAGAGGCTAAAATTGGGTAGATTTGCCTGAGTGATTTTGGGAGTTTTAATTCCACCGTTACTGGATTTATGATCTTGATGATGGGGAATGGGCCCACATATTTTGGTCCTAACTTTTTTGATGGTTGCAAGGATTTTAGGTATTTGATTGACAGATAAACCATTTCCCCTATAGTGAATACCTTCGGCTCGATTCTTTTTTTGTCTGCCTGTGTTTTGTACGCTTGTCTGGCTTCATCTAGTGCTTTCCTAACTACTGGCCAGGTGTTTTTTAGCTGCGTAATCCATTCCTTTAAAGAAGGGGTGGCTGGTTCTGTTGGTGACAGTTCCGGCATGGGGTTGAAACATTGTCCAGTGGCTACTTGGAATGGAGTGTAGCCAGTGCTGGAGTGAACCACATTATTGTAAGCGACTTCGGCAAACGGAAGTAGGTCTGTCCAGTTTGTCTGCTGGTAATTAATAAAGCATTTTAGATATTGTTCAAGTACGGAGTTCGAATGTTCCGTCCCACCATTCATTTGCGGGTGATGACTAGATGACAGCCCCTGGGTGGTCCCCAAAAGGGACAGGAACTCCTTCCAAAACTCTGATGTGAATTGCACCCCTGTGTCTGATATGATGTGTTGAGGTGCCCCGTGTAATCTGCAAAGGTGTTGGACAAACAGCTTTGCTAAAGTCTTTGCTGTTGGGATTTTTGAGCAGGGTATGAAATGTACTTGTTTGGAAAACAGATCTGTCACCACCCAGATGACTGTGTTTCCACTGCTTTCTGGTAGTTCTACTATAAAGTCCATGGAGATTTCCCTCCAAGGCGCTGAGGGAGTTGCTACTGGTTGCAGCAGCCCGGGTGATTTCCCTTGTAGTCTTTTTGCTGCTGCGCATGTTGGGCAGCTGGTCATATAGCTTTCAATGTCTTTTTTGATGTATGGCCACCAAATTGCCTTTTGACTAGGTGCAGTGTTTTCACGAACCCAAAATGCCCTGCTGATTTCATGTCGTGGCATAGCTGCATGAATGCAAATCTTTGGCTTTTGGGTATGTATAGTTTCTCCCCCTCCCAGGGTAGTCCATCTATGATTGTGCATAGGTTTTTGTGACTTAGGAACCATTCGTCAATTTCTAGGGCTTTTCTGAATTCAATCCCCACTTGACTGGCTAATGGCTTTTTCAGCTTTGCTTGGGCTTGGGTAGTTACTCGTGCTGCCAATTGCGTTTCGGGCATGAGTGGTTTTGTGACGCTGGGCCGGGTGCTGTTGTATTGGGGCATGCAGGATAGTGTGTCGGCTAAGAAATTCCTTCCCCACGGCAGATGTTTGATAGTGAAATTGAAGCGGTGAAAGTGCTGTGACCATTGGGTTTGCTTAGGGGTGAGTTTCCTGGATGCTTTGAGCGCTTCTAGGTTCTTATGGTCAGTCCATACTTGGAAAGGGATTTTGTTCCCTTCTAGAAAATGCCGCCAGGTAAGGAGAGCCCACCTTTTCACTGCATACGCCTCCTTCTCCCATACTGCCCACCTTTGTTCCATTTCAGTGAATTTCCTGGAGGTATACGCACAGGGTTGTAGTTCTTGTAACAATACAGCCCCCATAGCCACATCGCTGGCATCTGCTTGAATTACAAAAGGCTTGTCTGGACCAGGGTGCCGCAGGATGGGTTCAGCCGAGAAAAGTCTTTTAGTCTCTTAAAATCGGCTTGGCATTCCACTGTCCATTTCAGCGATTGTCTGGGCTTCGGGTTGCCCTCCCCTCTGGTTTTTAGTAGGTTTGTAATCGGCAAAGCTATTTGAGCAAATGAGGGGATAAACTGGCGGTAGAAATTGGCAAACCCCAGGAGGTTTTGTAATTGTTTTCTTGTGCAGGGTGGTGCCCATTCCAGCACCGCTCGGACTTTCTCAGCGTCCATTTCTATGCCCTCAGAAGATATGTGGTACCCTAGGTAGTCTATCTTTTCCTTGTGAAATTTGCACTTTGATAGTTTGGTATAGAGGTGAGCGGCTCTCAATTTCTTTAGAACGGCTCTAACTAGATTCACATGCTCCTCCATAGTCTCTGTGAATATGAGGATGTCATCCAGCTAGACCAGTACGCCCTTGTATAGGTGCTCCCACAGCACATTGTTTATCAGCTGCATGAAAACTGCTGGGGTTCCTTATAGTCCAAAGGGTAGGACTTTGAATTAGTAGCACCCCATGGGGCAATTAAAAGCAGTTATCCCCTTCTTTGATTCTATTGCGGTAGTAAGTCTCCCTCAAGCCTAGTTTAGTGAAGATCTTCCCTTTCAATAGGTGGGGGCAGCATGTCCTTCATGAGGGGGAGAGGGTATAGATTGCTTTCACTTATGGCGTTCAGGGCCCTATAGACTTTGCAGAGGCGAAGAGAAGCATCTTTTTTTTCCCTGAATAGGACCGGGGCAGCTACTTTTGGTGATGCTGGCTGAATGAATCCCCTCTCTAGGTTTTTATCTATGAACTTTTGCATCTCTTGCAACTCCTTGGGGCTCATGGAATACAATCTGGGTTTTGGGAGTTTCACTCCGGGTTTGATCTCTATTGCGCAATCGGTGGGTCGGTGGGGTGGCAGCTCATCCGATCTCTCCTCGCTGAACACGGGCAATTCCTTTTCCTCTCCCACTGCTGCCTTCTCAGTTGAGGTATCTTGCGGAGGGCCCTGGGTTGGCGTCTTTGGCCTTTCTCCCTTTGGGAATCTAAGCTCCACTGTCCTCCAATCCACCCGGAGGTGCCATTTTGCTAGCCATGCCATTCCCAGGATTATGGGGCATTCCATGCCCGGGGTTACCACAAATGTTATAGTCTCTATGTGGTCTCCCAGAGTGAGTTGGATTGGCAACGTGGCTAGAGTAGCCGGCATCCCCTCTGCTATGGACCCATCTAGTTGACCGAAGGAAATCGTTTTTTTCAGCTTCCTCACCGGAATGCCCAAGTTTCCTATTAGTATCGAGCTGATAAGGCAACGTGTGCACCCAGAGTCAATCAGTGCCCTAACTTCTACAGCTTCGGGCATGGAAAGGGCTAGTATGGTTACTATCCAGGTGAGGGGTGCGATGAGTCCACTTACCAGGGGTTCATCCTTGCAGTTGTCATCCGATGAATTGGATGCTCCCACTGTGTAGGCCAGAGTTCCCTTCCCTCATTGGGCGGTGGCAGGGAACTTGATGGCCTCTGTGCCCTTCATGGCTGGCTCCCGTCGTTTGGCGGGTGATCTTCCAGATTCCCCATTTGGGGCCCGGTCTGGCTTTTCAAATGGAGTGCGCGAGCAGCATTCTGCGGCACGGTGCCTTCTTTTCCACATCTGAAATAGCCGGTGGGTTTTTTGGCAGTGGGTTGCTGTTTCACAGCCTCGCGGGGTGGCTCTGGTGGCGATTTTCCCCAGGGCTTCTCTCTGCGGTGTCTCTTGGCTAGGTCGATCTCCACTTCTTCAGCCAGGATGTAACAGTTCTGCAGTCGGTGTGAGTCTCCCTGGGGAGGCAGGCATCGTAGAGGCCATCTTTGAAATGGCTGAGTAAGATGTCTTCTGGCCAGTTCAGTTTGCTGGCGATGGTTCTGAACTCCTGAGTATACTTGGCTACCAGGCGTCTGCCTTGCTTTATTGTTTCTATTCTTTCGCGGGCTTTCCGGTCTGCCAGTGGGTCCTCGAATCTGCGCCTGAGGGAGAACATGAACTGATTGAAGTTCAGTAGCTCTGGGGCATCAGCATCATACAAGTCCACGACCCAGTCGGCTGCGATGCCATCCAGAGCTGCCTCTACAATGCGGATTCGGATGCGGTCAGTGTGGATGTCCCATCCATACTCCACCATATAGTTCAAGACCTGGGTCAGGAAAAACCCCAGGCATCACGGTTCCCCTCAGAACTTTACGTCTAGTGGTGGGAACTTCTGGATGGACCGTTGGCTACCCCTTTGGAGGGTTACTTTTCTCGCCTTTTTCTCCCAGTCATCCTTTTTCCCAATGCCCATTGACCACCGAAGTTTGTGGCTACGCACCTCCACTACCTCTTCTTCCGATGTGTAGGAAGTTTTGGAGCTGGATAGTTGGCAGGGCTCCGACCGGCAAGGGGGATTCCCCTTTGTGGTGGATTCTTCCTTCCCTGTTCCAGTGTCAGACATGGATATTCTTGCAAAGTCCCCCGGCAAGGTCTTCCTTCCAGGTGACTGTTACTGCAGATCCTGTCTAACGTCAGGGCCCACTTCAAAACCTCATTCCAAGAAAGTAGAACTCGTGGAAGCAGTTTCTTCCAAAAGGATCTTTTATTAGGAGAAGCTGATAGTAGGCATACTAGACAGGATCTAAGGATTTCCTGCTCAGTTCGATAGGTAAAAGTGTCCCAAGCAAAACCCCACTCCATAGTTCATCCAGTCAGTTCAAATGGCCCAATCCCCAGGTGTTATGTTCCTGTGAGAAAGGGGAGATAACATCAGGCCATCTCCGATTGTAGCTGCGATGTTTTGGCGGCTCTTCACACCTTCTCCTGAGAGTGCAGAGATAAACCAGTTGCCAGAGGTTGCATTCCATTCTTCCCCTCCCTTTGCTAGCTGACATTAAGGGATGGGAAAGTTCACAGAGAAATAATGCAGGAAAGCAAAGTATTACATTATAGCGATAGAGGAAGTCAAGGCAATAACCCTCAAGCACTCCCCCCTCCCCCCTAGGAGTATGGCAGAACCCAGGAAGAGAGGAGAGTGAGATTCAGGTCAGGATGAAAGGCAAAGAGAAAGAAATGGAGGAGGGGGAAAAGGATAAGGGAGCCTATAGATATGGATTCTGACAGTTCTTTAGTTTTGTTGCCCTCGCATTTAAATTATTAGTCATTCAGAAAAACATCTGCCAATCCAGGCATTGGAGCAGGAACCAGAGTGGGTTTGTCACCAGGATCTATCAGGCAGGAGTTTTGCCCCAAGTATATCTTGGCAAGTAACACATTAAGTAAATGTTGACCATTGGTGATAATAGCAATAGCACTTAAACTTATATAACCATTCATAGTGCTTTACAACCCAGTGTAAGTGGTTTACAGATTCATCATATTGCCCCCAACAATCTGGGTCCTCATTTTACCGACCTTGGAAGGATGGAAGACTGACTCAGACTTGAGCTGGTGAGAATCAAGCTGCTGGCAGTTGGCAGAATTAGCCTGCAATACTGCATTCTACCGTAAATACTGCACAACCACAGCTCTTCAATAAGGTGTTCTTGTGGTTTTTTTCACAACAGCTTGGAAGTTTGACAGTAGTTCAAATCAATCTGTTCAGCTGTTAGAGAAGAAATACAAAGTAGAGAATGGTATAAGAAGTTGATCAGGAACAGGTAGTTATTCAGCTGTCATCACTTCTACAGACATCAACTATCGCTAATCTTGCTATTTGATTTGCAAAAGATTATTTTATGCTTTTAAACTGAGTTTAAATGACAGGAGACTTGAATATATTTATGCAGCATGGATAGATATGTTTTACCACCATTTGGTCCTTTATAAACTGACTAGAGGTGAACTGATGAAAATAAAAAGCCAGTTTTGAAATAAAGTGACTTTAATAATGACCAACAAAATCATACTTTGTTATTCTCATTTAGGCACCCCAGATGCATTTTCGCAGCTACTCACATGCCCTTACTGTGATAGAGGGTATAAACGCTTTACCTCTCTGAAAGAACACATAAAATATCGCCATGAAAAAAATGAAGATAACTTTAGTTGCTCCTTATGCAGTTACACATTTGCATATAGAACACAACTTGAACGCCATATGACATCACATAAATCAGGAAGAGATCAAGTGAGTAATGAATTCTGTGGTCATTCTGTTTAATACTATTAATTGCTTTAGATGGATTTCATTTTGTTTAAATTTGAATCTGACTTTGTGCACAAATGTTTTTCTTGCAGTATTCTATGTTTTATGCACAAATTTTTCAGTCAGCTTTATACTAACTTTTTCGACTGCCAAGCTTTGTAAAAATTCGCGGTTTCTGTAAATTTGTATTATGTGATTGATCATTTTTATCCAAGAATTTGCTTTATGCAAAAAAAAAATCACAGTTGTGTGATTTATCTCAGCCTAATCATTTGCATTAAAGATCTGGAAACATTCCAGGACTTCTTGCAACCAAAACTGTTTGAACAGTTTCCGCCAAAACTCCTTTCTGTCACTCATGTTGTTTTTTTATCTATCCTCTGCTTACCTGCAATAGTTATCACTGCTACTATGGGGCTAAAATAACCATCAACATCTAGTCCAATCTTATCCAAAAGGAAAAGGACTTGCTCAGTAGAAACAAATAATGGACATATCATGTTGTACTGAGACTAGTGAAGGATCCTCAGCCCTAGAATAATTGTTAACTTGAAAACATCCTTAATATATGCAACATTACAAAGAATGCTAAATTTTGTAGTGCTGTGGTACCTTCTACCTCTTTGTCTGCTATGATAATATAAATCCAGCTGTAGAAAATATGGAGAAAATGCTTTCACTGTTCATACAATAGGACATGAAACAAGGAAGAAAACATGTTTGAATAAGGCAATGTTTCAGAGTAAGACTCTAAAAATGTATCAGCACATTTTTCAATGCATTTAGATTATAAAATTTGACATTAAACCACAAAACTTCCTTTTTTCAGTGTCCTGCTTTATTTGAATTCACTTCATGCAGATTTTCAGGGAATATATCTCTAGCATAAAACAAGGGGAATATGTATTTTGGCATTTCCCATAACTTTAAATTTTACATTTTGTATTTACTTATTGATGAAATGTTTTGGAACAATTATTTCATGTTCCATTTTAAGTATTGATGAATTTTATTTTTCAGTTAGAAGTTTACATTCTATAAAGCAGAAATGATATGTTCTGTTTCATACATTGAAAACTGCAAGATGAAAAATAAAAAACATCTTGCAGATTATAATGGCCTGTAATATTGCTTGTAATTATGAGCATAGAATTTCAGATGTCCTATTACAGAAGTCCAGTGATCTGCATGTATTTCATAATTGTTCCAAACTATTAACTTTTAGAAGGGAAATGTCCACTAACGAGGCTTTGCCCTGAAAGACAGAATATGACTATTTTAATAAACAATTAAAATATTGAATAGATATCAGTGTGCACAAATTTATATAATCTGAATAACATTGTATATTGTTTATATAATGATACGTTAACAGCATCTCTAAAATGCAATACATGTGTACATGCCATGGCTTTCTCCATACTGGTCGGGGATAGATATGGAAAGGGCAAGAAAAGAGCAAAGTGGCTGATGATTTAATGACTTGTCTCTACTTCTTTGATACTTTCAATTGGTTGTGTAGGTTAATTCACAGTTCAAATGGAATTATGGTCCATAAATGGGCCTGACTGAGATATTAGTATGCAGATCTTTATAAAGGTAATTATGGTAGTGAATGTTGATTTGGAATTCTTGAGTTGTTCTTGGCCTTAGAGATCATATGATAAAAATTTATGCTATAGGTGTGTTATTATAACCAATCTCAATAAATATAGTTTCAACATTTCTGTGGAATTGATTTCCTGATCTGGTCCATCTAGAGTCACTGAAACTTACTGAGGGTACAGATTTGCAATAAAGCCAGTACATGACAGAACTGGTCCAAGGCAATAGTCCAGGCAGACCTCCTGAACTACACTATACCATATGCAATCATCAAAACTCTCTTTAGAAACCTTTTGGACCACAAGGTGCCTCTTTAAGTTTCGCAGAGCCTCTAGTCATTTACCACTATCTGTCTGGCAAAATGGTTTGGCTCTGAACACTACTCACTCTTCCCATTGTCCAATTATGCTCCAAGATGAAGTCACTTCCAGTAACCACATTTGTATGCATATACCTCTAACCTTGTTTCCTCCTTCTTTACTGTACCCCTCACTACACTTTTACACTTACACTGCTCTATTTAATCCAATGAATCCTATACCGTACTCTTCCTATATATTTCTTCTTACAGTCTTCAAAACCTTCTTCCATGTTTCTCCATCTAGCTGCCTTTCTTGTTCCAACCTCACACTCTTCATTTTTTCCTAAATTTCCAGCTTCAGTGTTCTTATTCACTCTACCACAGCCTTCCCTTGAGTATCTGGACCCTGCCTTGCCATCCTCAAAATCACAACAATCACTGATCCAGCACACTTTCTTTATTTCTTTCCCAATTTACCACTAGTTTCCAAAGCCACTGGCCTCTGGATCCAGTGTCCAGATTTGTATACAAATCCTAGCCAGGACTGGAAGAAGTAAATGCCCAGTTTCACATGTAGACTTATTCAAAATATGATCCATAGTTTGAAATCTTCACATGGATTGACAAGTTTCATTCAGGAGGATAACTAATCAGTTAACACGTCATACTAATTTCAGCTTCTACAAAATACTAACTAAATTAACTTTATCTGAAAATAAGAGTAACTACCGTAACAAACACTTAGTTATCTATATTATTCCCCTCTATGAACACTTTGTTTCTGAATACTGACATGAATTGAACAGCTTTTATTTATGTAGTACTCCATTACTTTCTTCTGCTTCACAAATAGATTTTTTGAGTATATCCTGCAATTGGAAAGTAATTAATTGCCATATACTGGAAAATAAAACTGCATCCAATGCATAGACAGAATTTCATGCAGTCCTTCATTCTATATACTATCAGACCATAAAAATGCCTATCTGAGCCCTGGGGATCTTTGAATTTGGAGAAATGCTAAGTTTATTGATTCAAATAATAATGAACCATTGAGCTGAAAAGCCATTTGATACATGGTTGTTGTTATTTTTTTCAAACACTAAGAATCAAGATGGTTTATGGAATAATTCTTAGAATACAATGAATTTAGTTAAATACAATTCAATATATGTTTAAAGAAATATATTAAAGCAGAAAATAATTACATTTTCACATTATAATAAAAGGTATGTTTAATATTAATATTTATATTCATATGAGTCAGTATGCATATGGGGGACATAATAAATCCAATCTAAAATTGAATATTAATGATATAATTATTTTCAGCCTTACCTGTTAAAATATACTGAGAAATCATTTTAGATATTCTATGGAAGATAAATTAGGAAGGCTTTTGCTCAATAACTATAATCAATCAACTATTGCTAATTTTTGAAGAGATGTTTATTAAACTGTACACCCCAGTACACTTTCTAATATGTCATGTTGATCTGTACCCCAGAATATCTAGAATAGGATAAAAGTTATGTAGAACTTAAGTCAGACAATCCGGAAATGACAAACCATGAAAGATTTAGTAATATTACCAACATACATATCTAGGGAATTGAGAGAGCAAACTAGTAAAACTAATTTGCACTATAGAATCTTTCATGGTCTGCAATCTAGGCTGGTAGAGTTGTTCTCCCATATATTGTGTTTTGGGGAAATCCTGATTTAATGGAGCAGCTTCTGAATGGACAAGGACTAAGATCATCCTCTTAAGAAAGTAGTTCATTTTTTCTTCCTTTTTTTTAAAAAAAATTGTTCAGTGTTACTGGGATGTACCACAAATTTAAATATTTAATGAGGTAGTGGTCCTGATTCTGGTCCTGGTTAAGGAATTGCCATTTAATCTCCTGGTAAATCAATGGCAGAGAGGACTTTTCTCAAATGAAGTAGCTGATGGCAGCCTCTCTAGTAAACTTGCCCTACAAGCTGTGGAGAGGGAGGGGACAGCATGTTTTAGGAGGAGGAGGGTTTGGCAACTCCTGGAAGAACTAGCAAGACATCAAGCCACTACAGTAGATTCCCTCTGCAGGTTTGTTTCTGATCTCTACTGTCTGCAAATCTTTTTTTGGCATTCATGACATAAGGGAGAGTTTAGCCTCATCTGTGTAATCTACTTTATGTAATAGGTTTTTTTTAAAAAAAACGTGTGATTCTCCCATTTCCTACAGAAAACAGGGAGGCCACAAAAACCTACATTCTGTATATTCCAAAAAAGTGCTTTTTAAAAATTACAGTAATTCTAATAATTATAAAATTATAGTAAAGTCATTTTAATGCTGTTTAGGAATACTGATGATTAAATTTTGAATTGTACTAACTTTTGAAATAAGATTTACAGTATATGCATGTATTTGGAGAATAATTTGTGACTGAGTATATTTGTTACTGGACTATCTTCTCTAGAACAGTCCTATGATGTGGATGCATAAAGGAATTCAAAGCCAACAGTAAGAATAAGAAGCATATAAATGAAAAAAATCAATTCAAATACTCATGGGACAGATGACTGACACTATTGTGGTATGAAATACATGTTCCATGTATGTGCTAATGCCCAAAGAACACCCAAACTACATATGCATTAGATGTAAACTATGTAGACTGCTACAGGAAAAGATAAGGAACCTAGAGGCAATTCTAGCCAAACCACAACATACAAAAGAAAGCTCTACTCAAACAGAACCAATTAATGAACAAATAACTCCCAGAGGATTTGACCTTACTGATAAACCCTTGGAGGAAAACAAATGGAGGTATGTCACACAAAGAAGGAAATACAATACTCAAAGAAAAAAGCAGCATACAACTAACAAATCCCTTCTGCCCAATCCAACCTACCCAGAAGCAGCCCCACTAAAACTGAGCAATCGATTTCTCTCCCTAGATGGAAACATACAGACTCACAATCTTCCCCTTAAAAAAAATGCAGACACCTAGCAAGGAAACAACTTCAAATATCCCTAAAAATTCACCTCAAACATCCCTAAAAAATTCACCTCAACAAACATACCAGAGATAAATAGAAAAGCAGCCCAGACTGCAGCCCCCCCCCCAAAAGAAGGCGAGTGTTGGTAATAGGAGATTCTATCCTCAAAGGAACGGAATCATCCATCTGCAGACCGGACATGCAATCCAGGGAGGTATGTTGTCTCTCTGCAGCAAAAATCAAAGATGTGACTGAGAACCTAACCAAAATAATTAGGCCTACAGATTACTACCTCTTCCTCCTCCATCACATTGGGATGAATGACGCAACAAAGAACCTGAGTACAATAGTGAATGACTACAAACAACTATGCAATAAAGTTAAGCTAGGAGCACAAGTAGATTCTCATCAATACTCCCAATGAAAGGTCAACACCCATTGAGGGGAAAAAGAATTCTAGAAATAAACCACTGGCTAAAGGATTGGTGTCTCCAAGAAAACTTTGGTTTCCTGGATCACGGACTGCATTTCCTTCATGAAGGACTCTTGGCAAGGATGGACCTCATGAAAACAGGGGAAAATGTACTTGGAAAAAGATTGGTCCAACTCATCAGGAGGACTTTAAACTAAAAGTGAGGGGGAAGGGTGACCAATCTTCAGAATCTCTAGAACCCAAAACCAATCATAAATCCCCAAAAAACAAATCAAACAATGAGGTGAGCAGAGATGGAAAAAAAAAGAAAAACTCAAACAACATTCAGGAGGTGCAGGAAACATACACACACAGGCACAAAAGCTTAAATGCTTACAAACAAATGCTCAAAGCTTGGGGAACAAACAGGCAAACTAGAAGCAATAGTACACGAGGGAAGGTATGATGTAGTTTGTATTACAGAAACCTGGTGAGATGAAACCCATGAATGGAATGAACTGATGGATGGATTGTTCAAAAGAAACAGGTCTACAAAAAGAGGAGGGGGGTTGCATTATATGTAAAAAAAACCACTACATATCTACAGAAACCCACATGATCAAAAATAAAATCTCTCCAGAATGCATATGGGTCAATATAAAAGAGAAAAAAAGTGACATTACCATTGGTGTATATTACAGATCACCCAACCAATCAGAAGAAATAGATGAACTCTTTGCCGACCAGTTAACAAATATATGTAAGAAGCATACCACAATAGTAATGGGAGACTTCAACTACCCAGATATCAACTGGGAGACAAACTCTGCACCGAGCGGGAGATCAAAAAGATTTCTAACCAACCTAGCCGACAACTTTGTCATCCAAAAGGTGGAGGAGGGAACTAGACGTAAAGCCATACTGGATTTAATTCTAACTAATAGAGAAGAAGTGCTAGAGGGAATTGAAGTTGTAAGAACCTTGGGCGAAAGTGACCATGTCATACTTGAATTTAATATAACATAAACACTAGCAACAGAAAACAATCCAACCAGTGTCTTGAACTTCAAAAGAGCTGACTTTAACAAACTCAGAGCGAACCAAGGAAAGATCCCATGGATGAAAATCTTAAAGCGGAAAACAACCCACAAAGCATGGGAAACTCTTAAAAATGTGATCATAAAAGCCCAAACCAGCACAATACCACTAAAAAAAGAAAAACAAGAAATTCAAGAAGAAACCAGCATGACTGCATAAAGATCTCTGACAAACTGAAAGACAAAAAGGACAAATAGAAAAAATGGAAAGAGGGGCACATAACTAAGACCAATTACCAGCAGACAGCCAGAACATGTAAAGATGAAGTCAGGAAAGCAAAGGCTCAGAACGAACAAAGACTTGCAACCCAAATCTTGGACAATAAAAAAAAAAGTTTTTCCCAGCATGTTAACAACAAGAAAAAAGTCAAGGAAACTGTAGGTCCACTAAAGAGAGAAGATGGCAAGGAAATAACAGGCAACAGGGAGAAAGCAGAGCTGCTTAACTCATACTTTACATCAGTCTTCACACAAAAAGAAACCATAGCCCAATATATCAAAAAAAAAAACCATTGCAAAAGACAAATTAGAAACAAAAATTAAAATAAGCAAGAAAATGGTAAGAGAACACCTATCCAACCTTGACGGATATAAATCACTGGGGCCTGACAGATTACATTCCAGAGTTCTGAAGGAGCTGGCAGATGTTATCTCAGAACCATTGCATCATATCTTCCAAAAATCCTGGAGCATAGAAGAAGTATCTGAGGATTGGAAAAGAGCTGATGTGGTTCCCATCTTCAAGAAAGAAAGAAAAAACAGACCCAGGAAATTACAGACCACTCAGTTTAACATCAATACCTGAGAAGATCCTAGAAAAGATAATAAAAAACAGATCTGCGAACAACTAGAAGCAAACAAAGTTATAACCAGTAGCCAGCATGGGTTTGTTAAAAACAAGTCATGCCAAACCAATCTTATTTCATTCTTTGACAAAGTAACTAAACTAATAGACCAGCAAAATACTGTGGATGTAGTATACTTAGACTTCAGTAAGGCATTTGATAAAGTAGATCACAACCTACTCCTTGGTAAGCTAGAAAAAATTGGAATAGACAACATCATCACCAGATGGATCTGTAGCTGGCTGACAAACCGAACTCAATGAATAGTCCTCAATGGCACCACCACATCCACATGGAGAGAAGTAAGCAGTGGGGTACCACAAGGTTCCGTCCTAGGCCCAGTACTCTTCAATATCTTCATCAATGACTTGGATGAGGCAATTGAAGGAGAACTCATCAAATTTGCAGATGACATCAAACTGGCAGGAGTAGCCAACACCCCAGAAGACCAACTCAGGAGCCAAAAAGATCTTGACAAACTTGAACAATGGGCCTTATCCAACAAAATGAGTTTCAATGTGGAAAAAAGCAAAGTTTTACATTTAGGCAGAAAAAATCAAAGGTAAAAGTACAGATTGGGCCAGACCTGGCTTAAAAAAAATAACTGTGAAAGGGACTTTGGAGTCCTAGTGGACGATCACTTAACCATGAGCCATCAGTGTGCAGCAGCAGCCAAAAAAGCTAATACAATCCTGGATTGTATAAACAGAAGCATAGAATCAAGATCATGTGAGGTATTAGTACCGCTTTATAAAACCCTAGTAAGACCACACCTGGAATACTGCAGGCAATTTTGGTCATAATATCACATAAAAGATGTTGAGAGTTTGGAAAAAATTCAGAGAAGAGCAACTAAGATGATCAAAGGCCTGGAGACTAAAACATACGAAGAACGGCTGCAGGACTTGGGTTTGGCTAGTCTAAAGAAAAGAAGAAATAGGAGAGACATGATAGCAGTATTACAGTATTTGAGGGGCTAACACAAAGAAGAGGGGGTCACGGTATTCTCCAAAGCACCAGAGAGCAGGACAAGAAACAATGGTTGGAAATTGATCAAAGATAGAAGCAACCTGGAATTAAGGAGAAACTTCCTGACTGTGAGGACAATTAACCAGTGGAATAGCTTGCCCCCAGAAATCATGGGTGCTCCATTACTGGAGATTTTTAAAAAGAAGCTATTCTATTCTATTCTATTCTATTCTATTCTATTCTAAATAATTAAAAATAATGTTTCTATAATATTTATAATGTTTCTTCATTCAGATTCTTTATAGATGACAAAACCATCTCTGTCTAAAATTCAGATAAAGGATAAAGTGATTTTTGTAACTTGTTTACCTAATGTGGGTCACCTGGTTTCCTTTTTGTTCTTTATTCACAAGCAATATCTTCAATCATCTAATGATTTTTAAAATTCACCGTATTTTATAAATGAGAGGTTTCTCACACATACGGACTTCATTATTCCTGTTTGGTCTTCTGATTAATTTTCATATTTTGTCTTACAGAGACATGTGACACAATCTAGTGGTAATCGAAAATTCAAGTGCACTGAATGTGGAAAAGCTTTCAAATATAAACATCACTTAAAGGAACACTTAAGAATCCACAGTGGTAAATATCCTGGTATTGTTTGTCAGTGTATATATTTTTTAACCTTTGTGTCATAGCTTAAATTTTGCCTATTTTGAATATGATTTTTCGGTGAATAGTTAAAATAGAATAAAATTGTATAAATAAAATTAAATATACAGTTAAGTGTTCAGATTTACTGAACAGTATTGAAGTAGTTTAATCTTATCACTTTATGGGTTAAGTTGTTGTTTTTACATTTAATAATTGAATTGAATCAAAATATATGTCTATGCATGGGCTATCTTATTTTTGCACTCTAATTTGCTTCTAGAAAAGTTATATTAATTCACAGAAATGTCATATACACCAGTTGTTTACCTTCTTGTCCAAATGATTAGCATTATTCCATGTATATGTATTTATATAATGTAAAATGCTTTGACATAATTTTCCTTCCAGTGAGTTCTTTGCCTCCAGCACAGAATGAAAACTATGCCTACTTTGCATCATTCATTTGTCTTAGATATCACCATGTAGAATGTTTTGACACATGTATACCATATTATATTAGTGGTTCAGTTGAACTATAGATATTCAAAAGGCCAGTAAATAAATTGGTGTTTTTGAAGGCATTTTATGCAATGTACATGTTGCATAAACGCAAGAAACAGAGATCCTTTGCAGAAAAATTGGGAATAATTCCATTATCAGTAGAAAGAAGGCGAACTGTGAATGGGTAAATACCATTCCTTTTAGAGGGTAAGAGTTGGGTTGTGTCCATTATAAAGTTTGAATAACATATCAATCAACCTATATTAATTCTATTATTAATTCTGGAAATCTGAAAGTGTTGCTATATAGGTATCAGGGAGGATAGGGGCTTCCTTCCTTGTCTGAAATGCATTTTTTATTCATAGAACTATTTCAGTATTGATTTTGTAAATCCATCCCATAACTCTTAAGTATAAGTAACATTTCTACATTATAATGTTTCTTTTTTATATATGTATGTATCCAGGAGAGAAGCCATATGAGTGCCCAAACTGCAAGAAACGTTTTTCCCATTCTGGTTCCTACAGCTCCCATATAAGCAGTAAGAAATGTATTGGGATGGTGCCTGTGAATGGCCGAGCACGATCAGGGATCAAGACATCTCAGTGCTCTTCTCCTTCTCTTTCTGCATCTCCGGGTAGTCCAGCAAGACCACAAGCACGACAAAAGATAGAAAATAAGCCGTTACAAGAACAGCTCCCTGTAAACCAAATCAAAACCGAACCTGTGGATTATGAATTCAAACCTATAGTAGTTGCATCAGGAATCAACTGTTCAGCCCCTTTGCAAAATGGGGTATTTAGTGGTGGTAGCCCATTACAGGCAACCAGTTCTACTCAGGGCGTGGTGCAAGCTGTTGTTTTGCCAACTGTTGGTCTGGTATCTCCAATAAGCATCAACTTAAGTGACATTCAAAATGTACTTAAAGTTGCAGTTGATGGTAATGTGATAAGGCAGGTATTGGAGAATAGTCACACCAACCTTACATCCAAAGAACAAGAAACAATCAACACTGCACCCCTACAACAAGCTGGACATTCCCTTATTTCAGCTATCAGTCTTCCTTTGGTTGATCAAGATGGGACAACCAAAATTATCATTAATTATAGTTTGGAGCAACCTACCCCTCTTCAGGTTATACCACAGAATCTGAAAAAAGAAAACTCTGCCCCAAGTAACAACTGCAAAACTGAGAAACTACCAGAAGATCTCAGAGTGAAGTCTGAAAAAGAAAAAAGTTTTGAAAGAGAAACCAATGATAGCACTTGCCTTTTTCATGATGACTGTCCAGAAGAAGCTAAAGCACTTCAAGAATCAAAGCACCATGATATCAAAAATTCCACTCAGCCACCTCAGCTCAGTGGTGCAGAAGTTGAGAAGTCTGAATCCTCTGCTTTATCAGAAGCAGGGGAGGTTAACCCATCTCCTGGTCAACCTCCTTTAAAAAACCTTTTATCCCTCCTTAAAGCCTATTATGCATTAAATGCACAACCAAGCTCAGCTGAGCTCTCCAAAATTGCCGATTCAGTCAATTTGCCATTGGATGTTGTTAAAAAGTGGTTTGAAAAAATGCAAGCTGGCCAGATTTCTCTACCGTCATCTGGACAGTCTTCCCCTGAACCTGATAAATTAAAAACCTCTGTTAATAATGAGGATGGCATTGGACCTACAGCTGAAAATGAACCCCAGGACAGCCAATCTAATGCTGTAAGTCCTCTTAAAACCAATAAACCACAGAATATAACAGCAGGATCAGCTCACGCTGGCTCACAGCATAACACACCATCCCCATCACCCCTTAACCTCTCTTCATCTAGAAATGCACAGGGTTTCTTGTACCTTAACGAGAGTGTCCAGGAAGAGCCACAAATAGAACCTCTTGACCTTTCATTACCAAAGCAACATGGAGAATCGTTGGAGCGATCTACTAGTGTTTACCAGAACAGTGCATATTCTGTTCAGGAAGAACCTTTGAACTTAACTTGTGCAAAAAAAGAACCAGAAAAGGATAGCAGTATTACAGACTCAGAACCAGTTGTAAATGTAATCCCACCAAGTGCCAATCCCATTAATATTACTATTCCTACAGTTACTGCCCAGCTACCTACAATTGTTGCCATTGCTGACCAGAACAGTGTTCCATGCTTAAGAGCTCTTGCTGCCAATAAGCAAACCATTCTTATCCCACAGGTAGCTTATACTTATTCAACCACAATTAATCCTACAGTTCAAGAAACACCAAAACAGATGCAGGCCAATGGAAATCAGGTACCTAAATTTATATCCATTTACATCTGAACATTTCAATTTATTAGCAATGTTATAAAAAAAATACCAGACATGATATGGAAAATGTAATCTTAGTTTTGCTATTATATGCTACTTTGAATAATCACATGTGGCTGATAAAGTTTAAAACATTTTTTACTTCCTGCGTAAATACGTCATACTGAACACTCTATAAATAAGGGTCTTTCATATCACTTTCTGGATGTTCTTTAATTACATCACATAACCTACAACCAAGAGTGGACAGCTCAAATCAAAACTTCAAGTGTGATATTGACGTTGTTTCAGTCTTCTCTATGAACCTGTCTAAAATGGTGTTTAATAGTATACCATACATATCTAACATGCATTTTTACATTGTAATATATTTCTGAAAAGATATAAATATAATTTTGAAGATGCACACTATTATTTTTGAATCTATGGAAGTGATGGATCAGTAAATACTATGTCAAATATTTTTGAAGGTGGATATTTATTAAAAGTATTGCCTATTTGAGCTATTGGAACAAATGATTGAAAAATGTTTCCATTTGAATAGTTGCAGCATATTACCACCTTTTTGGTACTGCAGTAATCCTTTAGTTGCTGTTTTTGTCTGCCTAGAGTTCTGTTCTTCATCTCCCCCTTTGTTGTTCTCTGCTTCATATATTTCCCTTTAATAGTTTTCAGCATGCCTCGTAATTGAACATTAAAAAATATTCATGAAGTTTTCACAGTATGCATAGCATTCTGATTTTATCCATAATATTGTCTTCTTGTCTTACCAATCAGATAAAAAATGTCAGTAAGGCTGAATTATAGGGACCAGCAAATGTAATTGTGTTAAATGCGATGTGGCAAGATGATTGGTAAGATGTGTCATAAACATCCCAATATGGAGTAAGTTGATGAAGTCTCAATTAATATGCCTCCTCTTCTCCTTTTAGACTGATTTACAGGTACAGTTAAGCTGCCACTTACATGCAATCTCTATAGCCTGGTGAGAAGTCTATGGCCTTTCAAATGCTGAGAACTAAATTGATTTGCTACCTCAGGATGGTGGAAATGGGGTCCGCCTGTTTCTCCAATCTGTTCTGCTGAGTAAAATCAAAGCAGACATAGTCATGCCAGCAACCAGTCCGTACAAACAAGCAAAGCCTCATCCGCAGGCAACACATATAACCACGCACTCTCCAGCCATGGAAAAACCTCCACGAAACTGGTCCCTGGTGCCCAAAAGGTTGGGGACCTCTAGTCTATACATAAGCCATCCAGAACACTCTTGTCTTGCTAAAAGGCAAAAAGACAGGTGTCTGCTCCCATATAATTGTTTGATGTGGAGTGATATTGTTAGTAATCTTACAAACTCATGGCTTTTTCTTTATACATGGAGCTATTGTCGCTTGTTCTTCGTGTATATATGTAAAAGCTATTCCTAATGACTATATTTCATTTTCCTCATTGGGGAATTTTTAATGTCAGCAAAATTACTGAGATTTTCCACCTATCCAGATATAGTGCTACTATAATTATGTAATTGATGCAAATGTAAATGTAAATTTAATTACTAAGGAAAATTCACTTGCTGTGGTCACATTACTTAAAAAACTGTTACAAAGTTTTTTTTAAGCTTGTTGGTATTGTTGAAACAGAGCAGGCAATCAAAATTAATTTTGGAAAAATGATTGCTAAGTAGCATGGAAGCTAAGCAAACCATGTGATAGATATTTGCAAAGATATTTGGATCAGATAAAATTCTCTAAACCAATAGCCCCCAACCTTTTGGGCACGAGGGACTGGTTCCATGGAGAAAGGTTTTCCGTGGATCGGAGGGGGCGTGGTTTTGTATGCTGCCTGCATCCTGCGGATGGGCCTTTGCTTGTTTGTGCAGCCCAGTTGCTGGCATACCACAGACCGGTGCTGGTGCACTGACTGGGGGTTGGGGACTCCTGCTCTAAACCATCTCATTTAGATGAAGTTCTGTTGTGCAGCAGCACTAGCATTGCTCTTGCTCTGGTACGTATTGTCAGACACAAATTTGAATATAATTGCACACATTGGTGGGGAAAAAATATTACCATTTATCACCATGGTATTTATGAATAGTCGTTTAAAAGGGAATTACTAAATGAGGACTACCTGTCATAGTAGTGATCGTTATGGCATAAATATTATTAATGTTTACAAGACATAAATGAAACTCCCTTTGGCATTTTTCAATCTACATATTTTTTTTCGTACAAAACCTTTATTTTACACTAGCATTCCCTAGACTTACCAACAGTCTTTCTATTGGGCTAGTGTTAAACAAAAATATATCTTATTCTGAGATGCATATATTCATGGCATTTCAGCTATAAAAAGACCAGTATTTATGGATATGTCATAGTTGAGATTAAATGAGATACCAAAGTGCAGTAAACATTGATTTTGTTTTTTATTGTATAGCCTATTACCAACATTATATTTTAACAGATTAAGAATTCTGTCCCTTGATTTTTTTTTAGGATGAAAGACATGACACTAGCTCAGAAGGAATATCAAATGTAGAGGATCAAAATGATTCTGATTCTACACCACCGAAGAAGAAGATGAGAAAAACAGAAAGTGGAATGTATGCATGTGATTTGTGTGACAAAATATTCCAGAAGAGTAGCTCACTTTTAAGGCATAAATATGAACATACAGGTATGTGAACACAAAATGAAGTCACCAAATTTTTAATTCGGGACTTTGCCAGATACATATTTGTATTGATCATAGATTCAGAGGATTGCAAGGATATTTTCCTTGCTATTCTGAAACATTTTTGAAAAATGGAACAATTTGTAACTAATTCATTAATTATAGTTATACTTTAGAGACAGAATATTGCAAATACTTTCTCTATTAAGGAGGGTAAAACAGAGGAAGTAACTGTTGAGCTGTTTTAGATAATTGAGGTGTGATTGGGGCATCCACATTTTTGGCTCACATGTGGGACCCATTCACATCTAGAGCAAGGAAAGGATTAGAAAAAATAAGCCAAAAATTATAGAAAGAAACAACACAAAGTGAAAAAGTAACTTCTCATTCACATGGACTTCCTTTTGTAAAAGATGGATCATGGCACAACTCTAATTCATGTTTGAATCCTGCACAGGAATAAAAGGTGTAGTATAACTTCCAGTTGCGTATTAGCTATTAGTATAGCTTTTATCATTAGTTTCCAATAGTTAGTTTATGTATTTATTTCATTAATTATTTTTTATGCCGCCCATCACCCCTGTAAGGCAAATTTGTGCAGCTTATAGATTAAAAGACAAATTTAAAAGACAAATAGAAAAATAATTAAAATATTAAAACCATGCACATTAAAATTTTACAACTATACGAAAATCAGATTGAGATGGGCAGCATGAGGATGAAGTTTATGCTAATATTAATTATAAGAGGTTATTTGTCAGTTATTCATATTTTTAAAAGACATGGAATCCTTAACTTATTAAGTCTGTAGAATTGTCTGAAAACAGAGTCAATAACTTGCTAACAGTTATTTGATTTTATGAACTAATATTTTCCATCATTATTATTGTCCCCATCTCATTACTAAGATAAAATGACATTAATTTTCCACTTTAAAAATCCATATTTTTTCCTTAGGAATTATATATCTGTTTATATAACTTATGCACCCTCACAGATCTTTATTTAGAACTTTTGGAAAACTTAACAGTCTGCTAATCTCAGTGTGATACCTATGATAGAATTACAAATCACCAAATCCTATTTACATTCTGTAAGAACAAATCCATCAATTCTCACTCTGTCCTGATGTTTGTGATGAGAAGTCAAGAAGGGGCCTCTTGTAATGGTTGTTGAGAATGGTACCCCACTTTTGACTTCTGATGAACTAATGTGTCTTTGAGATTCCCTTTAAAAAATTCAGCAGTATAGGTGCAATGAGCAAGTTCCCGTTCAAGCCAAATATACTCCGGGGAGCTTGAAAATAATCTTATTTTTATTTTTCAGGTAAAAGACCTCATGAGTGTGGAATCTGCAAAAAGGCATTTAAACATAAGCATCATTTAATTGAACATATGCGACTGCACTCTGGAGAGAAGCCCTATCAATGTGACAAATGTGGCAAACGCTTTTCTCACTCGGGGTCTTACTCTCAGCACATGAATCATCGCTACTCCTATTGTAAAAGGGAAGCTGAGGAACGTGACAGCACAGAACTAGAAGGAGCCGCACAGGAGCAACTGGGGGATGAGCATGCAAGGGCAGGAGCTTCTCCCTCACAGCTTGACTTTGATGAGAGAGAAAGTGTCACAAGGGAGGAGGAAGATAGTGAAAAAGAGGAAGAAGAGGAAGACAAAGAGATGGAGGAAAAAGAAAAAGAATGTGGAAAATTACAAGAGGAGGAGGAGGAAGAAGAAGAGGAGGAGGAAGAGGAGGAAGAGGAGGAAATAACTGAAGAAAGCATGAAGGATGAAGATGCCGCAAATGAAGGAAACAGTATTAAACCAGAAGTTTTATTAAAAGAGGAGCTAATGTCAGAGGTAGCAACAAATAAAGTTTAACTGATGCAGAGATTTTGTACACAGAGAAAGAATCTCAATTAGTAATGAAAGTTGTTCTATACTCTACATGCTTTTTATGGAAGCACAGTAGTCTGTGCACTGTGATTCCTGTTCACTACTGTGTAACAAAAATTAAAAAAAAACAGAAAATATAAAAAATATATATATCCAGGTGTGCCTGAATCTCAAATCTAGTAATTTTTCACAGTTTTAAAACTTAAGAACAAGTTTGTGACCCGAAACAGATTGGAAGAAAATGACGACTCTAGAAGCAAATAGGTTAATGTGTTACAGGAAACATTTGGTATGTGTTGGACATCAATTTGTTACCATCAGTATTTTTTTGTTTAATATTTTGATTGTACAATTGGGAGAGATTTATGTTCTTTTTTATTATTTTATTTTATCAGTGAAACAATTCTGCTAATTCCGCTTCAGTATTTTATTATATGTTTAAAATGTGAGAATTTCTGCACTACAGACTTCCCTTAAGCAGAAAGATATGACACAGTTCCAAACAGTGTTTGACTACCTTTGTAAATTCAGCTTAGAAGGTAGCAATTTATAACATTTAGATGTTGTTAGTAGAACATGTTCTCATTTAAAGTGTATTGTTAGCCTTAAGGGAGCAGCTGATAGAAGGACTGAAGTTTACTCATGTGGTTGAAAGTATAGTTTGAAAAGAAAGATTGTGGTGGGTTTCTTGATTGCAGGGACTAACAGTGTTAATACTGGTGAGGACAGCCAAGTTGTCAAAATCAGTGTTTGTAATTGTGTCTGGAGTGTGTAGTAAAAAATATGAAGGATATGACATGAAGCTTTGAATCTCTTTTGGCCTTATGCAAGACCCTGTGTGCTGTAAGTGCCATTTCTCAGTATTTTTAAAGGCTTTGACCAGCCTTTCTCCAATGTGTGGCCTACAATAACTAGCATTTTTTGATTTGTATTAAATTTCAGTAAACTAAATCATGAGACAAAAAAAACCAGCCATCAGAGAAGTAAAAGCACTGGTACATTTCATAAAGTAATTCTTCACTCTTAGCTGTTGCTTTTTCATTACTTTTTGGAGAATTTCTCTACAATAATTATGAAGGGAAATTTCTAATCTATTATATTGGCTCACTTTATTTCAGACAAATACATGATATATTATTGGGCTCATATGTTTCCAAATGTTAGTTATTCTGGACCTCATTTATTGACAATGTTAGCTGATTTAACCTATCAGTATTATTTTCTTTCTTTTAGATTTAGATCTGTGCAACATTTTGTACTGTATGTTTTCAAACCTGGCAGTATTAATACCCTTCTTACTGACATATGTACCTTTTAGGTTTAGAAAACTTTTATATTTATGTGTCTTATTTTTATATTTCTTTATTTATTACACAGTAGTGTATAATACAGTAGTTTGTATTAATACAATAATATATTTTAGTATGAAAATTTGGAAAGTTGATAAGATTTAAAGTAGAGAGGCAATTGGTTCTCTTGCATTGAGATTTGATTTAACAGTGTTATGTTAACATTTATACTTGCCTTGGACTGTAGAAGAGAAGAATTAAAATGGGAATGTATCAATTTACAATTGCAATCAATTCATTTCATTTTTTTCCAGTTTTTATTATAAAGCTCTTAAATTTTGAAATTCACTGTATGACTAAATAGCATGATGCTCTGCAGTTTTATTAACCTTACCATAAAACACTCATTTCATTAAGGAAACCAAGCTAGAGTAATCTTCTAGACAGTGTGGGAACAATGTTTAACATTTCTGTGCCAATTTGTTCCTGTATTCATATATGTGTTACAAATCTGAAGCTTCATTTTTTTAAGTTCCTTGTTATATCATGGTCATTTTCTAGTTTTTTACCAGACTCCCCATCTCACAATAAAAAAGCATCAATAAGCCTGATTTACTGTCATTATTGTGGTAATGAAGTTTATCCTTTGATATATTTCTATGGGATATCACTGAGGTTTTATTCAAACAACAATCGCCAAATTTCTTTCCCCCTTACTGCTCCCAAAGTACTCTCTGCCTTACCTAGCGGCTACTATGGGTAGGGAGAAGGTTTTCTTCAAAGAAAAAAGCATCAAGTTTTCTTCATAATGAGAACATTTTCACAGAAGTGAGCCAAGTGGACAATCATTCAAGCTTGTTTATACCAGAGGAAATATGTTTGTGTGTGTGCATTTGCTATAAATCAAAAAGAGTCTGGTAGTGTTTTATCTAATTTACAAATTGTATTAAAAGGCATAAGCTTTTTTGCCTCTTAAAACATTTTATTAGTTAGAGAATTTGCTACTAGTCATCCTGATTTTTGCCACCCTAGAATAACAAAGCTGTCCCTATAGAGCGTGCAGCTATGGATTGCTCATATTTTGAAATAGTAAAAAGCAGTTCCACAGATGCTACAGAGATTGGACTTATGTTGCCAGGAATTCTGCAACCTCCAAAAATGTATACTATGAGGTCCCTGATGCTCTCTGAATTTGGATATTTTCTTACAGATGTTTCATTACTCAACTAGGTAACATTTTCAATACTAGAAGGGAGTGGGGTATGGTCTCTGTTTATGTATAAAATGCTTGCCCTATCAGTACTGGTAGGAGTCTTCTTGGTAGCTTCTTGATTAGGCTGTTATTTACAGTTTAGTTGTTTGTCTGAGTATCTTTGACATATATAAACAGAAAGCAAACTTCATTCCTTTCTAGCACTGATGATATTACCTAATTGGATAATGAAACAACTGCAAGAAAACAACCGAGCTCAAAGGACACCAAGGACCCACATTCAATCCTGAGCTACAAATATTCTCTTCCATTGGAATGTATATTATCCTCTACTTTTTGCATACTTCAGAAATTTTGTTAATTTCAAATACTAAGAGTATTAGAAATTTACTAACAATTAGTGATACATAAAAAGTAGGCTCTACTGATCCTGCCAGAAACATCACCATTTCAGAATTGTTCAGAGCTCGAAACAGTACTACTTCAAATATGAAGTATTGCTTCAAGCATAGTCAAAACACTATCAGTAAGGCTGAAGCAACTGCTTTGAACTTAGCTTGAAATGGGGTGTTATGAGTAAAAAGCCTTTCAAGGTCATAAGTTTGCACACAGCTGCTAAAGTCATTGCAGTCAAGAATCTATGCATCAATAATAATGGAAGTACAGCAAAACATGGCTAAGATTTCACTGTCCTGAAGGATACAATTAGCTAACCTGAACTAGAAAATATATATTCTGTACAATTGGAATATCTGGTTGTATGAGGTTATGTAAAATAATAATTACAAGACCCTGAAATTCAGGAAAGTACACCATAGTTGCCCAGCCTAATTTCAATGCTACCTGCCAGATCTATTCACCCACCCATTATATTATGGATGGAAACAGTCTTACTGCCATATGTCAAGAGCAGCCTGAGTCCATGGTGTCCCAGAATTGGGTCAATAGGTCCTAGGAAAGTGGGCTTAAGAGAGCCACACTAACATTTGGTTCCCCTTATCCTGGAATGGCAAACTAAGCCCCACGGTGCTTTCTTAGTCTCAATAAAAGCCCTCACTAGTCCATCCCCAGAATCTCATCCTAGACATCTTTCCTTCACCATCTCATTGGGCCCTCACTATTCATCCATTTCACCAGCACCAACTGTTGTATGTATATCACTTCAGTAGGTATTTCCGCAGCATTCATTTATAACTGCTTATACATAATCCTCAACCACAACAGGCAATTGGGACTGGAATGCAGTCATAAGGTACAATCACTATTCTGGTTGCAGTTGTTAACTGAATCCCACAGTAATTAGATGAGGCAACTTCCTGCCAGCCTCCTACAATCAAATCCATAGGGAAACCAGCAGGAATTTTCAAGTTCCAAGTGGTTTGCAAGCAGGCTGTCAGGCAGCTAAGTAGCTGTTGTTGGGTGTAGAAGCACAAGGCTATATGCAAGGGTCAGGGGTATGACAAAGGTTCAACAAAGAGATAGCATGACACAGAAGGGCTGGTGGAAGATGCACTGGTGGGGGGCAGAATTACTCCAATGGCTTGCAAATTCTGCCTGCTTCCCCATTGATTTTCTGGAGAAGCCTTCAAGGAAGTTTTCAAGCAATGATTACATGATCATGGGGCATTGCAATGAGTCATAACTATGAGCCAGTTGCCAAGTGCTCAGATCATGATCATGCGACCATGGAACAGCCGGAACTGGTCATAACCATAACCACTGGTCATAACCACCATTCAAAACTGCCATTACTTCAAATCGTTGAACAAATGATCGTAAGACGAGGACTACGTATAGTCACACCTCATCTGTACCTTCCAGAATATAAAACGTAAAATTATTCTTCACTCCCAAATACCAATATCATAAAATTCTTCAGCCTGACATATCCATCAGACTTTCTCTAGTTTCTCATGCCACTGTACTGCCAATGTACCAAGACAAATCCAAGAGAAAGAAATTAACATTCCTTCATTCCTCCTGTCCTGTTCAAACACAACTTATTATCTACCATGCCCACAGTCTCCGTGCCAGTCCTGACAGCTTGGTTGTTCCAAATTCTGATTTCTGGTGCACTGGTCTCCATAGCAGCATTACCAGTTCACCCAAATCCCTCACTTTCATTTTACTTCAATTGATTTTTGCCACCACTTTACAAGATTCCATTTCCATATCATTGCCTCTGCTTCCACCTCTCTTTCCTGGGGACCAAAACTATGTGAGTTTTTCTATCTCATCATCTCTTTCTTCACTAATAGTCATCTGTGCTATAATGATGGCCTCCTCGTTGCTTCATTGTCCTACTATGACAGACCAGCAAGAGTTCCTCATCTTTTACAGCAGCAGCCCAATATATTATTTTCAGGATCAAAGCAGAATCTAGTAGAATTCACCTTCACCCTCCTCTTCCTCTTCCTCCCCTTCCTCTAGTAAAAACAACTACACTATTCCAAAAACTCCAATTTACTTTTCCTAATATCTTTCTTAATCTGTCCAAATTTTTCACAATTGTTCCCAAGCAACTCAAGCTCAGCAAATCTAAGAGGCACATTTAGGGTCCATTGTTTGATAAGTGTTTTCTCTTTTTCTCCTAAAAATTCCTCCTGGTTCCTTTTATTGTAAGGGATGAAGAAAAGAACAATCATTAAATTTCTCCTCTAATTAAATTGTCCTATTCCATTCTCATTCACTAACTCTAAATCTGGATTTACTAGTGCTTTGGTGCCTATTCCTAATATAAAACTACTGGAATTTGAATAATTTTCTTACATTTAGTCTTATAGAAGCTCTGGTTTAGAACTCAACCAGCAACCTTGAAGAGCATCAATAAGAGAGGCTATATATTTTTTAATTATTAGCACTGAATACTTTTCAGTTTTATCTTTTCCCAAGAAGGCGACATTAAATGCCATTTTAAGATACAGATAGCCCTCGATTTACAACCAAAATCGAATCCCAAATTTCCTTTGCCAAGTGAGACAGTTGTTAAGTGATTTTTACCCCATTTTTGCCCTTTCTTGCCACAGTTGTTAAGTGAAACACTGCAGTTGTTAAGTTAGTAACACAGTTGTTAAGTGAACCTCACTTCCGATTTACTTTATTTGTAAGAAGGTTGCAAAAGATGAGCACATGATCTGGGCACGGCCTGTCATAAACACATGCCAGTTGCCAAGCATCTGAATGCTGCAACAATCATAAATGTGAAAAATGGTTATGTCACTTTTTTCAGTGCTATTGTAACTTTGAATGATCAAGTTTTCCTTGCCTTCAGATAAAAATATACTTTTCCTCTTCTCCACAACATCACAGGCCAAAAGAGAATAGCAATCCAGAAGTTTAGATTGATAAATGGATTACTTGCTTGCTTGCTTGCTTGCTTGCTTGCTTGCTTCATTTGTTCGTTCGTTCGTTCGTTCGTTCGTTCGTTCGTTCGTTCGTTCATTCATTCATTCATTCATTCATTCATTCATTCATTCATTCCTCTAATAGAATAGAATAGAATAATAACAGAGTTGGAAGAGACCTTGGAGATCTTCTAGTCCAGGGGTGTCAAACTGCCAGTCCGCGAGCCAGACACATCATCCTGAAGCTGCGCCCATCCCATTGCCGGCAATGGCAAAACCGTCCTGATATGTTGCGCGATGTCACATGACATCGCGAATTTGACATGTCTGTTCTTGTCCAACCCCCTGCTCAGGCAGGAAACTCTATACTATTTCAGACAAGTGGTATGCCAGTCTCTTCTTAAAAACTGCCAGTGTTGGAGCACCCACAACTTCTGGAGGCAGGTTGTTCCACTGATTAACTGTTCTAACTGTCAGGAAATTTCTCCTTAGTTCTAGGTTGCTTCTCTCCTTGATTAGTTTCCATCTATTGCTTCTTGTCCTACCTTCAGGTGCTTTGGAGAATAGCTTGACTCCCTCTTCTTTGTGACAAATATTAGAAGACTGCTATTATGTCATCCCTAGTACTTCTTTTCTCTAGACTAGCCATATCCAAATCCTGCAACCATTCTTCATATGTTTTAGTCTCCAGGCCTTTAATCATCTTAGTTGCTTTTCTCTGCACTTTTTCCTAAGTCTCAACATCCTTTTGATAATGTGGTGATCAAAACTGGATGTATTATTCCAGGTGTTGACCCCCCCCCCTCTTCCTTGCAGCAGCCCCTTCGATTTTGGATAACTGCTATTATGTCACCCATAGTCCTTCTTTTTATTATTTTTTCCTGTTTTAACGTTTTGTTTTTGAGAGTGTTTTGCCATGCCATATCTATATCCAAATGCAGTGTTTACTGAAACTCACCATAATGTGATTTAATAAGCTAATTTGTCTATCACGTTTGTTATTAAAATCACACTTAAAATGCAAAATCTTGTAGTTGTGATTACTCTCATGTGCGTAATCCAATCCCGTTAAAAAACAACAACAAACCACTGAGGCTGATGCTTTCTCAGTTGCAATTTGCCAGCCAGCCACATTGAATTTAACAGGTACAGGTTGGTGTTGCCTCCTTTCAAATGCATTTTTTTTCCATGTGGTAGTTACAGAATGTTCAAAAATCTGGACACTTTGCAAGTTAGAGAAAGCCATTGCATAACCGTACAATATCAATGCTACACTATCTTCATACAGAAAGGGTGATTTTTTTTCCAGTCTGGAAAGAAAATAATACATTGACGTTAATGCTCCAAATTCTCTTTGATAGAACAGGCTCCCATTTCTCGTAACAGCAACTAATGTGTTTATTTGTTTATTGTTGTGAATTCTGCTCATGTTCCACAAAACAAGCTTTCACCTATCAAAAACAGAAAATGTAATGATCAAACACTTCCAAAGTCTCTCATATGAAAACTCCTACAATTGTAAGGAAGGATATTTATCCAGTTTTACCGAGGATGGAGTTTTATCAAAGCCATACTATTTTCTTCATGTCAAGAGTTGCATCATATTAGAAGCAGGGAAGCCTATAAATCATGGTTTTACTTGCATCCTTCACTATACCTTTATATAGATAATTAATTTTAATTAGTTATATAGTCCAATGCTAGTATACGCATGGCAATATTTCATTTGCACAGAAGAAACATTATGGAGCTTAGCTTTAAAATGTTAGTAAGCAAAAGGAACACACTCTTCCTGATGTGATAAAGAGGAAGAGTCGATAGGTTCTGTCCTTCAGGGCTGCAAAAGCAGTGATAAAAAATGCAATTTGCAATAACTGGATAGGATGTAGGCTGCGTTAATTATACAATGAAACTAGTGAGACATAAATGCTTCTAACTGAATTGTTATTCATTTGAGATTATATAATAGTAGTAGTAGTAGTAGTAGTAGTAGTAGTAGTAGTAGTAGTAAAATTGGAAGGGACCTTGGAAGTCATCAAGTCCAACCCCCTGCTCAGGCAGGTAACCCTATACCATTTTGGACAAATGACTGTCCAGTCTCTTCTTAAAAACTTCCAGTGTTGCAGCATTCTGGAGGCAGGTTGTTCCACTGGTTAATTGTTCTAACTGTCAGGAAGTTTCTCGAATCAAGATCCAACGAAGAGAGGAACTAATCAAAGGTAGGCAACGAAGAACAGGACGGAAGTCCGCGAAACCTCTTATCGAACTGAGGGAGAAGAAACACCGTCGGGGACTCTATAACCTTCTGACGATAGTACAGGGGGGAGGTCCTTCTCTTCATTAAACTAGACATACCCAATTCCAGCAACCGTTCCTTATATGCTTTAGCCTCCAGTCCCCTAATCATCTTTGTTGCTCTTCTCTATACTCTTTCTAGAGTCTCAACATCTTTTTTACATCGTGGTGACCAAAACTGGATGCAGTATTCCAAGTGTGGCCTTACCAAGGCATTGTAAAGTGGTATTAATACTTTACATGATCTTGATTCTATTTCCACAACATCCTCTTGATAACTCCTAAATTTAAAAATTAGCATCGCATCTTTGGATTAGGGTTAAGGTTAGGGTTAGTCTCACAATGTTAAATCAGACCTTACTGGGTAGGTTTAAATGATGCAGCTCCAGTAGCACAATTCAGCTACCAAATCTGATTTTTTTAAAAATACCCCATCCCCGAATAGGATTTTAAAAAATCCTTATTGAATTCCAAGGGAATTAGCTGCAGTTATACTTTATAGCACATTATAAAGTTAGAAATGTACTGTATAAGATCTACATAATTTCTACAGCTTGTTAGTAAAAACTAAAGGAGATTGTGTTTATTAGCTGCATTTAATGATTTCCATTGTGAGCTCTGTGACTTCTGAACATACCCATTTGTTACTTCAATAACACAGCAGAAAGAGATCGTTTGTGAGGATATGAGCACAAGTGATCAGATGGAGATGAGAAGAATGATTTAATTCTCTTTTCAAGAATCTTTGAACAGAAGCATCACATTTATTGTGGTAGTCAAAATCAGCCAGATGGCAGAGTGTAGCAATGCACCCCCTACGCCTTTTGAACATCTTATCGACATATTTCAAAAGGGATGGAACTTAAATTGCAACACTGTATCTACCATCTGGCTGACTTTGATCTTTCTTGAAGGCCACTATGGGGGGCCCAGCTACTGGGATGTTTTCACTTGAGTATAGGGAGTGATACCTGGAGTCGTTCCAGATCAATGTTTCCCAACCTTGGAAACTTTAAGATGTGTGGACATCAACTCAAATGCTGGCTGGGAAATTCTGGGAGCTGTAGCCCACACTTCTTAAAATTTCCCAGGTTTGGGGAACACTGTTCTAGATAGGCCATCCAGATACATTTCTATCACTCCTATTGTTTCCCCTGATGAAAGAATAAGTTTTATAATCTTGTAGTTTTCAGAGATCATATTACAGACTGAATCAACACTGCCTGGGTGAATCCATTATGTCTTCAGTGAGCTGTGTAACTTGAATTAGAGTTTTCTAACTTCCTATTTGTAGCAGCAGAACAGTTGCCTACATTTATCTATTTATCTGGTCACACATCTTAAGATAAAGAGTATGAGAGGTAACCCTTTATGACATGGTGGAAAAAATATGAATTCTTCAAAGAAATATTTTCTTGAAGGAACTGCACTCTGGATAGTAAATGAGAGAAAACAGATATGAAGTAGAACTAGCTACTTGAGAAAAAATATTTTTAAGATGGAACTTCTTTTAAGACATGCCACGCCTGAGGTTTATGTGGGAGTGGTTTATTGTTCAAGCCCCCAAGATATTATTGTCTGCATTTTTGTTCTGTTGTTTTAGTTCAGGCTGTTTTTTTTTGTGGGTTTTAATTGTTTTGCTCTTTTTATGGATTTTGTAAGCCACCCAAGTTTTCTAAAGTGAGAGGCCATCATAAACTTAATTAATTAATTGAGCATTAGCTTGAAATCTGCTTATTAAATCTACTGAGATCAATGATACTTAAATCAGTAAACATTCCAATGAACCAATTTTGACTGTTTAAAATAGGATCCAATCTGCTATTTCCTTCTCACACTTTCTTATATCAGTTTCTCTGACATTTGTTAGGTTCTCTTGAGCACAATATAAAAATCATAGTTCAACTCTATAACGGTTACTGTAGTGGACAACGTAGCTCATCATCATCATCATCATCATCATCATCATCATCATCATCATCATTATTATTATTATTATTATTATTATTATTATTATTATTATTATTATTATTATTATTATTATTATTTCAACCTTCCCTGGAACCTCCAGTAGTTCAGGTTGGGGGACGAGTCCGTCCATTGGGATATGGTAAAGTCTGTTTACCGACAGGTCAAACTTCTTAAAAACTTCCAGTGTTGGAGCATTCACCTCTTCTGGAGGCAGGTTGTTCCACTGGTTAATTGTTCTAACTGTCAGGAAGTTTCTCCTTAGTTCTAGGTTACTTCTCTCTTTGGTTAGTTTCCACCCGTTGCTTCTTGCTCTGCCTTCAGGCACTTTGGAAAATAGCTTGACTCCCTCTTCTTTGTGGCAGCCCCTGAGATATTGGAACACTGCTATCATGTCCCCTCTCGTCCTTCTCTTCGTTAAACTAGACATACCCAATTCCAGCAACCGTTCCTTATATGCTTTAGCCTCCAGTCCCCTAATCATCTTTGTTGCTCTTCTCTGTACTCTTTCTAGAGTCTCAACATCTTTTTTACATCGTGGTGACCAAAACTGGATGCAGTATTCCAAGTGTGGCCTTACCAAGGCATTGTAAAGTAGTATTAATATTTCACGTGATCTTGATTCTATTCCTCTGTTAATGCAGCCTAGCACTGTGTTGGCTTTTTTGGCAGCTGCAGCACACTGCTGGCTCATATTTAAATGATTGTAACCAAAAACTGGAAATCTTCATGAATGCAATGAGGCTTATATCTGGATAGGATTTATGGAGTTACAATTTTTTTATTACATATATAATTTTGTCATTATGCTTTTAATTGTCTCTTGGGCTATTCATGCAGTTGTTCCAGGACCTTGTGAAGATCAACAGTGAAGGCAGAGCCATCCTGTAGGAAAGTTTAAAAACATTAAGATGGCAATTGAAATCCTGTCTTTTTTTCCCACACCTTTCACACATGCAATGGACATTACAGGAAGTCCTCAACTTATGACCACAATTGGGACAAGAATTTCTTCTGGTAGGCAAGGTAGTTGGTAAGTGAGTTGCACACAATTTTATGACCAAACCATTGCCATTACAGTCATTAAGAGAACCAGATGTTCATTAAGCAAATTTGATTTCAGCCATTGATTTTGTTTGTTGGAAAATTTGCAAATGGCAATCACATGACTTGAGGATACCGCAATGGTTAAAAATACATACCTGTTGCCATGCACACAAATTTTGTTCATGTGACTGTGGGGGTGCTGTGATAGTTATAAGTGCAAGAACAGTTTATAAGTCACTCTTTTTGGTGCCATTGTACTTTTGAATGGTCATTAATTAATAATTGTAAGTGAAAAAATACTTGTAAATAGTTACCGTCCTGATTTTTTGACATGCACAGACATGTACACAATGGACACTCCTGTGTGAAGCCCATATTTATCTGCATATCAATATCCTCCTAAGTGTCTTTCACGATGTTTGCATATATCTATTTTAAAATCAGCAAATGAGTAGACTGACTCACCTCTCTGCTGCAATATAGCCCTTAAGGCAACCCTGCCCAGTTTGCTTTTTTTCTGAATTAAACCCAAAGGCCTTATTGCTCTACCCCATCACTTGTGCAAATTGCTTTCCTGTAGGTACCATGGAAGCCAAAATCAAATATGTATTTGATAGATTACACTCACAGGGAAACAGACAGTAGACTGATGTTGCTATTTCAGGGCAGTTGATTGCCATTTCTATGTTTTGCGACTTTCATCATAAGAAGTATTCTGTTATCTTGAAGTCACCTAGCAAATTGTTTTAAACAGAGCATGGCAGGTGTTCACGGTGGCAAAGAGTGATGGGGTCAGAATCATCATGCATTTCCATTTCTCAGTCCTACTTTTACAAATATAATTAGTCTTTAAGTCGCCACCATAATGGAGCCTGCCCATTACGGTCGTTAAGTCGTTAACAGTCGTAAAACAGATCACTAAGCTTACTAGCCCAATTTTATAACATTTTTTGCAGAGATTGTTAAGTGAATGCAGTAGTAATAAGTGGAAACCAATGGTTTATTATGAGTGCAGTTTTGACTTGACAAAAATTGGAAGTGCAACTTTTCAGCAAAACTGTTATGAAACCTGATCATATGACTGTGGGACACTGTAAAAGGATGTAAATGTAGTTGTGTTGCTGAGCACCTAGTGTACGGTCACATGACTGCAGGAAAGATCACTTTTTTCAGGTAGATTGTAACTTTGAAACTAAGCAGTCAGTCATAAGTTAAGAATTACCTGTACATATTCGTATATACTCAGGGCATTTCCATGCATCAGCATTGTTGTCCTCCAAAGTTGCTTTCACTTTAATCTGTGCTTTGTCACAACTTATAGAATAACAAAAATCATTTCTCCTGATCACCCCTTTCATAAAAAGAAGGGGAAAAGAGTCACAATCTCCATGTTTTTATATGTTGTAAACATTTCTTTGGCTATTTGCAAAGCAACTGGAGCAGTTACAGAAAGGGAAATGACCCTGTTGCAAACAGGCCACTCCTCCGGTTTCTATTTAAAGGCTCTGAAAGCCTTTAAGTTGGTTTCAGAAGCTCTGAAACCAACAGGCAAGCATGTTGCTACCAGGTGCCTTCCACAATTGTACGAACCAGAAATGGATCTGAATGTCATGGTTCCGACAGATGAAACCCTTCAAAAGAACTTCAACGCATTGTTTTCCTTAAATAATCTTTTATTCGGGAAACAAAGTATTGGCACTACATAGTTGAACCCAAAAACTAAATTCCCCTCCCCTGGACCCAAAGTAACAAAGTACAATTCCAATCCCCAATAAACAGTCATAAATCACATTCTCCAATTAGCTTGAAGTGTGGACTTTCTTCCCAGCTCTCCAGCCAAAACGTTATCAACTCTGGACCCAGTTTGTCCTTGGATTCCCACGGCAGAGTTATTATTATGACTAACTGAACTCTCATTCCAATTCCCCCTCCCAGCACCAACAAATTCTAAAAGCATAGAGAAAATGGCTGCATTGTCATCTGTTATCAAAGCAAGAACATCCAATGTTAGCAGCGTTGACACTGTACAGTTGTGAACATTTGCAGATCTTTGCATATCATTCTGGAAGCATTGTAGAATAAAGGGAATCAAACAGGTGTGCAATTGGTGATAATTTTGTCTGGTTCCTGATTCTTTTTGGAAGGACCCCTGTAAATTGAAAGAGACATTTCCTAGAGTCAGACAGTTTTAAATGGAAACTAATGGCAGAGGAAGAGAAAGGGAAAAGTTAGGAGTCAAGAAAAGCAAGAGGGTTAGCCATTCCAGACCCCCTGAAAACAACATTTCAAAGTGGGCCAAAGGGAAATATTACCTTTGCTACTGTTTGGAATTACTTGGGGCTGAGCTGGAAATTAATTGGCTCAGCACTCCAATCGTGCTAACACTGTGAAAACACAGAAAATGTGCTTTCAAATGGAGTATTCCTATCACAGACAGAGGCATACATACAAATCTGCTGTGAGCTGAGCAGCTATGGATGGTTAATAATTTAAATAATACGAGTAAATAGATAAATAAATATAATATCCATGTGATATTCAGAAGCATATAGATTTCCCACAATTGGCCTTTCTGAAAGCTTCTTGTTACAGCTGAGGTATGGAAGCAACAACTGAGAAGAAGATTAATGTACAGGGAGTCCTCAATTTACAGCCATTTGTTTGGTGACCATTCAAAGTACAGCACTGAAAAAAAGTGACTTATGCAGCCCCTCCTTGCATTTATGGCTGGTAAAGCATTCCTAAGGTCACGTGATCAAAACTGCAGCATCCTGGGGTTATGTGATTGTGACTTTCCCATCTGGCTTCTCAGAAGAAAACTCAATCTGGAAGCCAGATTTGCTTAATGATCACATGATTCATTTAATAATGGCAGTGATTCGCTTAGGAACCATGGTTTAAAAGGTTGCAGAAATGGGTGCAACTCACTTAATAAGCCCACTGCTTAGCTATGGAAATTCTGGTCCCATTTTATTGTCGCAAGTTGTAAGAAGTACATACTGTATACAGATGGCAGCCATTTTTTTTGTCCTATTTCATGATTATGTGGGAGCTGAGAGAAGATGTGTAAACCTTATTTTCCTTCACTTCTTATCTTTCATCCGTGCCCTTTCTCTATTTTTCCTGATAATTCTGGGTATCTATCTTCAGTTCTGCCCTTGTCTAGCAGCCCTTCTGCTAACTTTTGGTGTCATTCAAACTTATCAGTGAAGCACAACAAAACTTCATCCAGTTCATACTCAAAAAACATTTATGTATTTCCATGAAAGAGTTTTGTTTGACCTGGCCCGCTCCTCACAGATTGGCTTCCAAGTTCCAGGATCATAGCCATTTGCTCTGATTGTTATAGGCTAACATATGAAAGCTGGAGAAAGTGCTTAAAGAAACCCTTCTACATAGCCATTGGGCTATAGAGAGCCTTCCTGCTGAACCTTGACATATCTGAAACCACTGAGCTCAGGAAAAGTTACAAATAAAACATGCAAATAAAATTAAGCCATGGAAGATGCTTGAGTGCTAAGATCAGCAATCAAATTACTATTGGCCCTATGTTGTCCTCCCACACATTGATAATTCATTACCTACAGCTAAATTGCAATCAAGAAAACACAGTGCTCTTTCTTGTCTGGGGATGTGTGTGAAATCAAGTTATAAACTCTTCTTTTTCTCCAGAGAAAGCCCCTGTGGATTTTTTTTATAAATAAAGGGTGAGTGCATCTGAACCCAGGAAAGCAAGCTTTTAGAAAACAAGGCTTAATCCATTAGGCACTATAGCAGCCCCTGAAAGCAATGGAAATTGAGTGCCTCTCTCTGGCAAGCAGGAAGGATGTACATTAAGGAAGAAGGATTTGTAGCTAGACACCATCCATGTAGATAAAGAGAGAGAGACAACATAACCCTGTTGCTTTTGTGATGCTGCTAAAAAAAATGCGATGCAGCTAATATCATCTTTCCATTCACAATATGAGCATCATCTGTCTCCTAAAACAAGATAAGAGTAAAAATAGAATTCCGAACAGTTCCAGTTACGAAAAGAGAAATCCACCAAAGCCACAATAGCAATAGCAATATTACTTAGACTTACATACCACTTCACAGTACTTTACAGCTCTCACTAAGCGGTTTACAGATTGACCCCAACAATCTGGGTCCTCGTTTTACCCACCTCGGAAGGATGGAAGGCTGAGTCCACCTTGAGCCGGTCAGGATCGAACTGCCGGCAGCCGGAGTCAGCAGAGGTAGCCTGCAGTACTGCATTCTAATCACTGTGCCATCATGGCTCAATTGACAATTGACAATGGCTTGACTTAAAGCATAGTGACTCTTTGAAGATTAATAAAGATGATATGTTGGCAATGAAGTATAGAGGTAGCATAGAGCAGTATAGACTAATGCTCAAACAGCAAAAAATATTATTTATACAATGAGAACCAATTGGTGAAACAATTGAAAAAAGGCTTTTTTTTGGTATGCCTGACTCAAAAGGAAGATGAAAAGATACAGTCTTCCAGATGCTCCATGAAAGTGAAATCTTACAAATTTTGTAGAGTATACCGAGAGAGAGAGAGAGAGAGAGAGAGAGAGAGAGAGAGAGAGAGAGAGAGAGAGAGAGAGAGAGAGAGAGAGAGAGAGAGAGAGAGAGAGAGAGAGAGAGCAGAACTTGAATAAAGCTTTAAAATGTTTTATTAAGGAATTACCCGTAAGTACTTACAATGTCAAAAGGATACAACCCCAAATGAGCAGGGTGAGTCTGAACAGGAAAGGTTCATGTTCCAGAACTTGACTCCCAAGGAAAGGGGGCAAATCTTACAGCCCTTTTTCCCACTCCCTCTATCCTTTAGAATCATTACCTTGGTTTTGAATAATTAGCAAGGGTAAATCAATGTTTGTTTTTACACTCATGGCAAGGAAGAGATTACAAGAGAGTAAGCAAGCCCATAATTGAGAATAATTGGCCCTTGCTCCCAGCCCTCCATTTGGGGTGAAATTGATTAAGATCATGCCAATTTCAGAGAGCAGGGCAAGCTGGGTCTGGGTGCTAATTAACTAATCAAAGTTGTAGAAATGAGCTAACTTTCAATTAGGACCTTTCGGGAAGGGCAGCAAAGAAAAGCCATCCTTCCCCCCTGCAAGGGGAAGAAATTGTGGGATTGCGGGAAAGAGAGGAGACAATACAAGAAAAAAAAATATTAAGCAATCAGGCAAGGTAGAGAGTAATTATTTTACTCTACTCTGCCCTGCTCAGCCCCCACTTAGAGTATAGGTAGCCCTCAACTTACAACCATTCATTTAACAATCATTCAAAATTACAATGGCACTGAAAAAAAGTGATTTATGACCTGTTCTCATAGTTATGACCGTTGCAACATCCCCACAATCAGGTGATCACGTACTTGGCATCCCAAAATCCTGGCTTGTCATTTGCAGCCTTCCTTCTGACAAGCAAAGGGAGCCAGATTTGATTAACAGCCACATGATTCACTTAAGAACTTTTGTGATTTCCTCAGCAATTCTGGCAAAAAAGATTGTAAAATGGGGTAAACTCACTTAACAACTGCCTTTCTCGACAACAGAAATTTTGGGCTCAATTGTGGTCATAGATCAAGAACTACCTGTAGTGCCTAATTCAAACCAGACAGTGAGAAGTGAGACCAATTGAGGAAAGACAAAGAGTTTAGAAACCAATCCCTATGAGGAACACTTAAAAGACCTGGGAAGGTTTAATCTATAGAAAAGATGACTGAGGGAAGATATAACCATCTTCAAAGGTTCTTCTAGTACATAGAAACATTTAGCTGTATGATACAGAATAACAAAGTTGGAAGGGACCTTGGAGGCCTTCTAGTCCCGCCCCCTGGTCAAGCAGGAGACCCTATACCACTTCAGACAAGTGGCTGTCTTCTTAAAAACCTCCAGTGAGGAAGCAACCACAATGTCTGAAGCCCAGCTGTTCCACTGGTTGATTGTTCTTGCTGTTAGGAAGTTTCTCCTTAGTTCTAGGTTGCTTCTCTCCTTGATTGGTTTCCAACCATTTCTTCTTTTCTTGCCTTCTGATGCTTTGGAAAATAGAATCAGAATCAGAATAGAGCTGGAAGGGACCTTGGAGATCTTCTAGTCCAGCCCCCTGCCCAAGCAGGAGATCCTATACCATTTCAGACAAGTGACTGTCCAGTCTCTTTTTAAAAACTTCCAGTGATGAAGCACCCACAAAATCTGAAGGCAAGCTGTTCCACTGGTTGATCATTCTCACTGTTAGGAAGTTTCTCCTTAGTTCTAGTTGCTTCTCTCCTTGATCAGTTTTCATCCGTTTTTGGAAACTAATAAGTTCAGTAAGTTCACTAGTGCTTTACTCTGGCATTTAAAAAGTTCATTTCTCATTTCTCCAGGTTGAGAATTCAACCTGGGCTGACAAAGAGCTGATCTACACTTTCTGCTTGGCCTATCATCAACACAGACCGCTCATTTTCTATGCACATGGAACAAAATCAGAATTAATTACATTATTTGGCAAAGCATCATAAAGGCGGCAGGACATGCTATAACCATACGTACATCTTTGGGTGTTGACAGAAAAACTGTATGCCAGGGTTAAATGACTAGATTTTTGCTTAGCTAGTTCTGGGCATCCAGCCAATCATTACGCTATGAACTGGATTGGAGCTAATACTATCAGCTGTTGGTCAGTTGGGTATTCTGTGTATAAAATTGCTACATATTCTCAATCCCCAGCTACATGACATTAGTTGTTTTCTTGGTGACAGCAATATTTCAGGAAATGTCACCAAGATTATTGACCTGGTCCCTCTGCTTTGCACCTGAAAGTCATAGGCCAGCTTCACGTACTTCCAGTCTTTGCCTACCTATTTGAAGGACTGTCTGCCCATTACCTCAATTGTCCACAGAGCTCAAAGAGGGTCAGAGAGGGGCTTTTCAAATTACTCTGAGTTTCCTACAGGATAAGCAGGATGATCTTCTCAGCTGGAGTTGAGAATGGCTAAGATCGCCAGTGGATTTTCTACAAAAGGGCTTTATAAGAGATTGCCAAAATGTAGAGCATTTTTTTCTCAGAGACAAATTTTTCAAAGTCATTTTTTGTAGTCCTTCACTTATGACTACTGGTATTTGTTTAGAGACCATTTGAAGTTACGATGGTGTTGAAAAATGTGACTTTCAACTGGTCCTCCAACATCTTGTTGGATAACTTCAAATAGTAACTATTTCTAAATGAATGGTTTTACTTCTCTCGTAGATCTAACTAAAGACCTCATTTTTTATTTTTCTATTATTTACCAAAAAATACTCCCTAAAACAGTGATGGTGAATCTTTTAGAGACCGAATGCCCAAAAACTGGCTCCAACCCTGCCCCGCCCCATCCCGCCTGCCCACAGGGCCACTCACCGCCTCCAGGGCCCGTTGCAGATCACCCAGGCAGCCCAGCAGTGCCATGGCAGCCACGCTCTCTGCCCGCACCCCACAGCACCAACTGTGCACGATGTGGCGTGAGGGCAGTCTTGTCTACGCTGCCTGGCTGCCATGTCCTTGGCTGCGCTGCTCCGCTTGGGCCACGCTCGGGGGCAACTCTCCTCCAGGGGGCTGCTGGTGAAAAGAGGGTCGCAGGGGAAGGCACGGCTGGGGCAATGGCATGTGTGCCCACAGAGAGGGCTCCGAGTGCCACTTCTGGCACCCATGCCATAGGTTTGCCACCACTGCCCAGAACAAAACCTACAAAGGCTTATATATATTACATAAATTTCATGTCATACAATTAAGCATGTGCATTAATATTTGGAATCTACATTTCAAAATAGTCCTCAAAACAATGCTTCCAAAATTAAAATCCTTCTTTGAATATAAAAAAGAAATGAATTCTTCAGATTGCTGCACAATTCATAACAGAATAAGGGGATTCTTTCAGGGCAATTTTTTGTAACTATAAACCTGTGCAGTATACATTTTCACTGTCTTCCCCTAAATTTCCAAACCATTGGTATATAATACAGTACTAAAAACATGAGCTTCCTCAGAGATCAGTGCGTATTCCTGAACAAAATTAATAGTGAAATTACTGCAGTCCAATGAAAGGCACTAAAGCATTCATCATATGGTAAATATTGAACTTTCAACACCACATCACCAGCAATTAGATGAACCATTATTTTTTCCCTAACTTGGAGATGCATACATTCAGTAGCTATAAAATATTTTGTTGATTTAATTTTAATTTTTAAAAATTAGAAATATGCCATATCAGTGCTCACATTATCTTCCATTATTTATTTCCATTACTTGATTACTGCCACAAATGCATATCTCTGGTTGGCACACAGACTATAAAGTTTCATTCTAACAATTTTTCTAATGATCAGTATAAATTTACAATAGCACTCTGCAGATGGTAACAAAACTATAATGTGTCTGAATTAGGCAAACCAGATTAGGAATCAACTCACCTGAAGGTTAAAACTACTGTTACTGACGGTAGCTATAATAACAGAATTTTGCAAATCTGATTGTGCCCCTCCCCTAATCATACTCATGTGAATTAGAGGAGTATCCATCTGATTTCTGTATATTTTCTAATTCTTCTGAATTTGGAGGAATTTTGCTCTGCTTCTGGACCCTTGCTTCTTTCACCATCCAAACCTGGGGTACCCAGACTATCCATTTACAGGAAGAATGAAGAGGCTGGACACAATGAACTTGGAAGAGTTAGCTCTTTAGATAGCTTGGATATCTATAGGATTTTATAACTTAAACCCAGGACTACAATTTGAATTTTTCATAACCTTTCTAAGGATTGACTACTGCAGCAGCTCCTGATGAGCTTTATATTTAAGCACTAATAGCATTAACTATTTTTACTTTGTGTGTGTGTGTTTTCAAAATATTCACAGATAGGAAATAAGTTAGGAGTAAGGACCCATGAAAGTAATCATTTTTGGCAATGTTTTGGGATCATCTGTCATGTGATGGCCCCAAGAAATGGAAAAGCACAAAATGCTGGAGGTTGAAGCATTCTGTATTCGCGGGTTAGTGATCTCAAAGATTGGAACACAACCAGACCAATGATTAGTAAAACTAGATTTGTAATTATAACTGAAAGGAAATGTGCATACTAGCCAAAGCCTAGAAGCTGGACATCTACATCCTGCAATGAAAACAACGTGCAGTGAATGTATTTGGGAAGGAAGATAGAAGGGAGCAAAAATTGTCCTCGACTTACAATTGGGACCAGAATTTCTGTCGCTAAGCAAAGCGGTTATTAAATGAGTTGTGCCCAATTTTGGGGGCCACAGTTATTAAGCAAATCACTGGAGTTTTAAATGAATCACATGGTAATTAAGCATGGCTTTCCTCATTGGCTTTGCTTGTCAGAAGTTGGCTGGAAAGGTTGCAAATGGCAGTCCCATGAACTCAGGACACTACAATTGTCGTAAATACATGCTGGTTGCCAAGTGTTCAACCTTTAATCAAGTAACCATGAGTATGCTGCAGTGATCATAAGTGCAAGGACAGGTCATTATGGTGCAAATAGCTGTATATATATATATAATGCAGCTATAATTTTAAATGGACACTAAATGAAAGTTGTAAGTCAAGGACTATTTGTATTCTCAAATTAGCAAAGAGCCAACAAGTAGGAGTGTGTAGACTAAGAGAGGACACAAAGTAAATTCTTGGAGAAGGAGAGCCACATTAATCAAGCCAGCACAAAGTCTTGTGTTCTTGTGAAGTACAGATCACTTCATCAGATGCATGGAATGGCTAAATTGATATAAGAATCCTGCACCCACTTCACTCCAATTTAAATCCTAGTCCCGTGGTGGCGAACCTATGGGCACGCGCGCCATCGCCCCAGAGAGAAGCGGGGCTGGGCTGATCCCCCCCCTCCACGTGTGCCAGCGCTTTCATTTTCTTTCTCTGCACCGGGAGTCAGGGAGCAGCTGCAAGAGATGGGCAGGGAAAGGTGAGAAGCCAGAAGCGGCGTAGAGAAAGAGGTGTCAAGTTGAGCTCAAGGGCAAGGGATGGAATGGGGAAAAAGATCGTTCTTGCCACGATCTCCCTTCTGCTGGCCACTGGGAACCCTGGCGGCATGGCTTGGCATGGCTACACTGGGAAACTCCAGTGCCCCGGACTTGCAAGTGAGTTTTGGCGCTCCCCAGGCGGTGGTGACACAGTGATCCATGCAGCAGGTGGGGGGAAACCTACCCTTGTTCCACAGCTGCTTTCAGCTGAGCCGCATTGCAGCAGCATTGGGTGCAATACACGACAAGGCAAACAGCTGCACCATGCTGAAATGGCCGTTTGCCACTTCACGCATCGTGGCCATTTGCTGCCTTGCACATCACAGCTGTTTGCCTCCGGTCGGAAGCAAACAGCCACACCATGCCAAAACTGGCCATTTGCCACCTCCTGCCCAGTGCCGCTGCCATGAGGTCACAGAACAAACCGGGTGGAGGTAAGGAATCGGGTCGGGGCTCTGCGAGGGTTGGGTCGGGGCAGCTGAGAACGGCACTCTGCGAGGGTTATGTTGGACGCATGTGGGGCTGCTGCTTCACTTGCCATGCCGTGCTGGGGCTGGGCTGGACTGGGAGCAGAGCCTCCTTGCTGCTTCTTCCCCTGTGGACACCCACCCCACCTGCTGCCATCCTGTGCTCTGCAGCCCATCACTGGCCAGCCGGGTGCGCTGAGCTTGGGCCTCGGGCAGATGGGGGCCGGAAGGGAGCGAGAGCTGTGGCTGCCCGGCTCCTCCACCTGAGGACATGTGCAGGGTGAGGCGCTGCCAGCTCAGTAAGCCACGGCCTACCCACAGAAGGAGCAGGAGGATGGAGGAGGAGGGCTGCCCGGGGATGAGTGCAGGTCTCCCCAGGGGGGAATCTGACCAGCCCCAGCCTGGAGGGGAAGAGAGGCCGAGGGAGCCCAAAGGGAGGCATCCTGGCGCACTTGGCTGGCCAGAGAAGTGCTGAAGAGTGCGGGACGGTGGCAGCTGCCCCGGGACGAGCGGTAGGTGGGGTGGGCGCTCCCGATATTCACGGTGGAAGAAACCGCGAGGCTCCACGCCCAGCCCAGCCCAGTTTCGGCATGGCACAGAAAGTGAGGCAGCAGCCCCATGTGCGTCCCCCTGCACAAGCGTGCCCCCGCCCTGCCAGGCAAGCGGAGCCGCAGGATCTACGGCAGAAGAGCGCAGGCAGGCACCGGAAGGCACGAGGAGCCCTGATCCCAGCACAGCCCCTCCCCACTCTCCTCCTCCCCCCCTTGGAAGAGCTGTGGGGCTCAGGAGCCTCCCCCCAAGCCCCCCATCCCACAGGGAAGAAACCATCGCCAGACACTCTTCTGTTTTAACTTTTTTTCCTTGTCGCTTTTTGGAGTTTTCATCCTGCTTTTGTGAGACGGCAGCGTTTGGAAGGGGCTGTAGCTGCCCCCTTCCCCCCTAAGCCATCAGATGAGCAAGACGCCCTCCTGCCCACTGCCCCACCCGCCAAAGACCCCCTGGATTTCCCCCAACCCTGCCCAGCCTCCACAGGCATCCCTCCCCAGGAGCAACATTGAGCTGGCCGTGCCCACCTTGGCCACGCCCACCCAGACTGCCATGACCACTGTAGCCATGCCCACCCGGCACCCGGCAATACATAAGTGGATTTTTAATTGCAGTTTGGGCACTCGGTCTCTAAAAGGTTCGCCACCACTTTCCTAGTCCCTTGGAATTCTTGAGACAAAGTGATATCTTCCGTAGTTACACTCCTGCTGGTCATTCTTTCAGTCACCATTGTTAACTCATTTCTAGAAAACAGTAAAGAGCAGGCTCTTCAAACTTGGCCCTTTTATGACTTGTGGACTTCAACTCCCAGAATTCCTCAGGCAGGCGTGCCTGGCTGAGGAATTCTCGGAGTTGAAGTCCACAAGTCATAAAAGGGCCAAGTTTGAAGACTCCTGGTATAGAGAATATTGTTAAACCCCTCACTCCTTAGGCTTCACAAGTCTATTCTGAATTAATAGAAAGAGCGAGTGCTTGCACTTAATACTTTAGGGGCCATGCTTTTTTAAAAAACAAACAAACACAAGGAGTCAAAAATGTTATCTACTTGTTAATAACAGGGAATAATCCTGAAATAAGGTCTATCTCTGCTCTGAATTTCCTAATTTGGTTTAGACAAGCCAGTATCTTCGTCCCACAAGCAATAGAAAGAGATGGTTCTAAGAATTAATTGGGATAAGAGTTTAAATAAATTGTATTACCGTGTTGCAATTCTTAAAGAGGCTGTGCCAAATGCTCTAATATCAGATTCATTCCAAGTTAGTTTCTAAAATCTGCTCCCTTGCAAAATCTGATGGAAACAAAACAAGCTTCAGCTCTTGCATAGGCCAACTATATTTTCATTTAGGAAAGGAGAAAAGAGACAGAGGCATACCGTCACATTTTATCCAAGGAGAAAGATGGAGGATAAAATAACGTCTGTGTGTCTGCACACTTTGTGTGTGTTTGCAAGTCTGCTTATGCATTCCCGAAACTTAACCTCTCCAATAGCTTCTTTCTTTGTTTCAAAGCACTCAGAGTTCAGATGAAGGTGAAAACAGGTCCAACTCTCATTCACCCTTTTGTGATATTAAGCCACAGCTGCATTGGGGATTTTTTTTTCTTTGATCAGATGCCACCAGATTATCCCACACAACCTACAAGCCTAGCCAGAATGGAAAAGAGAATAAAGGAGTACGAGAAAGAGGAGGAATGGCAGGGGGGGAGAGGGGAGATCAACGACGCTGCATAAAAAACATAATTAATTTTGAAGTTCTTTCAAACTTGCATTTCACTGGAAGGCCACGGGCTTTTGAGTGGAGAAACCCACTGAAGCTGATTGGTTTTGTTTAGGGCTGACAAGAGAGCTTCTCCCATGTGGCACAGCGGCATTTGCTCTTGGGGCGATGCAGTTTGGAGCTTGTTTTACCCTGTTACAACCTCGACTGTTTAGTGCCAAGCTTTTTAAACATAGGCACTGACAGAGCAAGCAACGGTAATTATTCTTTCGCAGTTTGTCACACCTCATAGCAGATGTCTCTAGGAGTAAAATTGCAAGGAAATAGAGAGAAGATGAAGAAATAGTGAAGATCAGATCGCATTAGCTCAGTAAAGCAGATCTCTTGGGATCACAGCGGTGAAAAGGAGTGGTGGAAATCTGATGTGTTTGCGCTGGCTCCAATAGGAGAAAATATCGGTAGCTTTTTTAGTTTGGTTGTTTGTTTGCATACGTTTCATTACCTAGCTAGATAACATCATCAGTACAAGTGAGTGCTTGCTTGCCAAATAGCTTGTCCTGTCAGTTTTGGCAGGGGTATGATTTTGTACTTCTTTAATTAAGATATTGTTTTTTTATTTGATTTTTTTTAATCTGGTCTTAATCCGTGCTTATCTAGATGATGGCTGCTGTGCTTTGATCTTTTTGTTTCCTTCTTGGCTTGAGTTAAACTTCCCTTCTTTGTGCATTGCATTTCACTTTAATAGGTAGTAGGTGATGGTGGGCTCAAGTATGATAGCAAGGATCTCATCTGTTGTGGACTTAACACTTGGGAGATCCTAGAAGGCAGGCCTTTTTTTGATGATGTTACCTAGCTAGTTAATGAAACATCTACAAGAAAATAACCAAACTGGGAGAGCACCAAGAACTTTACAGTGTGTTTATTCTGGCTTGGAGAGGCCCAGTTTAAAATAGGTTCCTAAAAATTGTCGTTGCTATTGAAGCCAGAGAAATCTTCCACATACAAGCCATCACTACACATTTATAGGCATAAATCAAACTGCTTTTATTTGTTTTTAAAAAATACATTTCTATGCACTTCCCACTGAGAAAATGTTTGAGCTGTTTTACAACTACACAAGGAAGAACAAGTAAGTTCTGGAGGAAGTGAAGCTACAGATTCTGTTACAGAAGGCTATCTGTTAACAGGACTTTCGAGACTAGCTGTAGAGATAAAGCAGAGCTGGAGTCAGCTGGTTTTATCATAAGGCACCAGCATGTGATTTCAGGCAAATTTGCAAAGAGAGACAGTTATTATTATTATTTATTATTTATTAAATTTATATACCGCCCTATCTCCCTTACGGGACTCAGGGCGGTGAACAGGCGATACTAAAAACCACGATAAATATACACAAGTTTCTGTTCTAAAATCAAATTAAACAGGCCTGTTCTAAAAACACCCCATACAAAACCCCCACTAAAACATAATCAAACTACGCCAGGCCGGCCGCACGGAATAGATGGGCCTTCAGGGCTCGGCGAAAAAGGCGCAGGTCCGCAACTGTACGTAGGTCGGGGGGTAGGTCATTCCAGAGGGCAGGAGCTGCCACAGAGTTGAAAATTATCATTTTAAAGTTTGAAAAAAATAAAAGAAATTAAAATGGCCCAGACCTCATGCGAACTCATGCAAAAACACCAAAATACGTATTTTGACATTTGGATATTTTGTATTATTCTGAAATGTATTTATTATTTGGGAAGGATAAAATACAGTTCTTGAGGAAAGGTATCAAATCAATCCCCATCCATGCGTTTATGAAGCCAAAAAATAAATAAATCGCACAGGTTCCTTATCCCTTTTCTGCAACATGCCAAAAAGTAATAAAAAATAAACAATGAAGTAAATTTTCTGTTAGCTTATCATGAACTATCCCAAGCAGTTACCTCTTTTGCATTAAATAGAGATTAACTTGTGGCTTTTGCATATTTGAATGTTTCAGTTTCATATTATGGAGAGCTTCGAGAACATTTATATGGGGTTTTTATGTGCTGAGGTACTGCTATTGCACTCATAAAATTACGTGGGCAATAAAAATAATACAACTATAAAAATGCCATAATTTAGGTTGTTAAAACATAGATTTTAATTAAGTAAACAAACAGACATTAGCAGATGGTACATGTGAAAAAAACAGTTGTTCCATCAGTTTCTGAGGGTAAAGGCAAATAGACAAAGTCTGCTAGGTTTTTGCAAATGCCATATTCTGTAACTACAGATAGTCCTCGACTTACAACAGTAATTGAGTTGTAACTACAGATAGTCCTCGACTTACAACAGTAATTGAGTGATGAACTGTTAAGCAGTTCATCACATGCCCATGCCCAATTTTTTGTGTGATCATTAAGTGAGCATGTCAATCATAAACTGAATGCTATGGTCATAAAGCAACAGCCACAGTTGTTACATGAACACCATGGTTATTAAGCAAAGTTGTTGGGCACTTTCCAGCAAAAATATTGCAAATTGTAGTTATCTGATTATGGAATACTGCAAAGGGCCCTAAATGTGGGCCAGTTGCCATGTGGCCAAAATATGGTCATTTAAGTACAGAGGCGACTGGCTGTCAGAACTTCAAATCTAATTTATAAGTAATTTTTCAGGGTCCATCATAACTTTAAATGGTCAAGCAACTAGTCATATATCAAGGACTACCTATATAACATGACTGCGGTAAAGGATCCCTTAATGCCTGAAGCAGACCATCTTCTGCCTTTTACCTCCAAGTCAAGCAGTGGCATATGCATAACTCTGCACCTGATTAGTTAGTTGAGGCAGAAAATCCCATTAGAATTCTTCTTGTTCTACCTAATGATAGGGCCGGCTTGGTAAAAGGGTCTATCTCTCTCTCATTTCAACCTGGCAGACTTTTCAACAAAGCTTCTAGAGAGACCACAACTGTTATGGGAGCAAATAGTGCCTACAATAACTGGATGTCCTAACCTATCTAGGCATTTAGAAGTTAGACCCACTATCCTCTTCACTTCTAAAGAGAAGCAAACTGTGATGTGTGAACAATACTCAAAGCACAATCCTATTCAAGATTATTTTGAAGTATCTTCTATGATGCCAGTGGTATTTATTGCAGATATTTATAGGATAGGATAGGATAGGATAGGATAGGATAGGATAGGGAAAGGCAGGGCAGAGCAGGGCAGGGCAGGGCAGGGCAGGAGAGGAGAGAATATTTTATCTGGCCAAATATGATTAGACACACAAGGAATTTGTCTCTGGTGCATAAGCTCTAGTGTACATGAAAAGCAACAGAGTAATCATCATCATACCAATAAGAGGTCTATATTGCCTTCCTTATGACCCACGCTATATACTGGTCTTCTATGGAAGGCAGGCTGATTGCAATTGTTCTTTCTGCAGTCCTAACTATCCATTGGAGTCTGTACTTGTCCATTGTACCAAAATTGTATTTGGTACAAAACATTGTACCAAAATTGTATTTCAATTCAATTGTTATTTTGAGCCAAATTCATTCAATCCAGAACTGAAACTGATCCAGCCACATTCTTTTCCTATTTCTCAGAACTTGGCATCCTCTTTTTACAATAACTAGATTAACCATTGCAAATTTAGGTGTATTGCACACTAACTGTTTCTTTTTTCCTTCATAGCGGTGTCCAGAAATTGTTAAATATGTGCACCATATGTTAAATAGCGAACATCCTTTGATATGGAAAACTTCAAAAATTAAAAAAAATCCAAAAATTTCTGGACTTTTAAATATGCTTATTTTATCCACCTGCTCACTTCTTTCAGAAAATAAATAAATAAGTATACAAACAGGAAAAGAAAGATGTGTGAGGACAAAGGTGGGTGTAATGTTGAAAACAATGGCAACAAAAAAAACCAAAGAGAAAATGTGAGAGAGAACAAGACAAAAAAATAAGGCAAGAATGTAGAGCCTCTGGGCACTGAAGATCATACAATGTATGTTTATTTTTATCAAAAAAGAGAAGTATGTTCCAGTTTAAATGGATGAATCCACAGCTGTTTTAAAATCCCTCGGTACTTTGGAGACAAATGATCCAAGTCAGACTGTGCTAATAGGGTCAGCCTTAAAGCCAAGGAAAGACTGTAAGTGATGCTGAATCACAGCTATTCCATCTCTTTTCGCATCAATCACTATTGAGTAGATGTCCTGGGAGACCCTCAGAGTCGCAGACAAGACGATACACATTACCATAGGATGTAAAGCTCCATTCAGAAATCCTTCATGGCTGATGCTGGATTACAACGTAGGTTAACTGGCAAACAGAGGTTATTATCACAATTATGGTAGGGCTAGAAAAGTACAGCAAACAGCCACTTTGCTAGTCCTCATTTGGGAAAGAAAATAATACTGGCATTCTATGAAAGAGGTTCATGGGGTCATCTTCAGAGGGCAAAACTGATCTCTTCATTACTAGGAAGAGGTTCAGGGAGAGGCGGATGCTGTAACTGCTTGAGTCTCAGTGCTTTTCTTCAGAGTAGCTTTTTAATTTGCTTCTGTAAAATAATATTTTTTCTCCATAATATGTAATGTGATATATTTGCCCTGATCTATTGGCAATATATCACAAGATTTCTTCCCCCTACCCTATCCTTTTAAAACATCTACCAGATAAATAAGCATAACCAAACACTGATGTGTTCAGATATGAATGATTAAAATAGAATTGTATGAGATATTGCCAATACTGCACAGTTAGTATATAGACTAGCTCATTCATTCACACTTTATTCATAGACACCACCATGTCCACAAACATCTCCTCCTGCACTTGCAGCATAACATACCTTGTTGATCTTTCTGAAATATCTGCATGAATTTGCAGCCAGAAAGCACTAACTGATATAGTGTCTCTTCAGAGTCCCTTGACATTCAAACTGAAGAGGCAGATCCTATTACCCTTGCCTGGAGATTAAACATTTTCCTAACATAACGAGAAGAGGAAGTGGTGTGGCATGAATCAATAGAGTGACGAGGAGGAGGAGAACCAGGAGAAGAATGGAAAGAACAGAAGTATTCTGCATGTTTTATTTATTTATTTGATGTTATCCCGCCTTACTTTCAAACGTACATAATACTCCTTCCACCTCTTTTTCTCCACAATAACAACTGTGAAGTGGTTTGGGTTGAGAGTGAGTGAGTGATTGGCCCAAAGTCACTCAGCTGGCTTTCATGTCTAAGGCAGAACTAGAACTCAGTCTCCTGATTTCTAGACCAGCAACATAACCACTACATCAAACTGGCTCTCCAATTGAATATTTAATATAGCAATAGCAGTTAGACTTATACACCGCTTTTACAGCCTTCTCTAAGCGGTTTAAAGAGTCAGCATATTGTCCCCAACAATCTGGGTCCTCATTTTACTGACCTTGAAAGGATAGAAGGCTGAATCAACCTTGAGCTGGTGAGATTCAAACTGCTGAACTGCTGGCAGTCAACAGTCAGCAGAATTAGCCTGCATTCTAACCACTGCACCACCATGGCTCAATATTTTAACCATGTTACTTGTTTTCCAAGCAATATGGCAGATAGCTCTGTGGCTCAACTGTAATTTCCACATCAAAACTATTCTGTTTTCTCTACAATAAATTTATCATTAGCTACTTTGGTCTAGTGCAGGGGTGTCAAACTCAATTTCATTGAGGGCCGCATCAGCATTGCAGCTGCCCTCGGGTGCTGGGTGGGTGGGGCCAGGGTGGGCATGGCCTACTGGGTGGGCATGGCTGGAATGAGTGTGGCCTACTGGGTGGGCATGGCCAGCTCTACATCGTTCGCGTCAAGGGTGCTTGTGGTGGCCTGGACAGGAGTGGGACAGATCTGAGGGTCTCTGGCAGAAGGGGGTGGGACCGGGGCAAGCACCAAGGCTTGGTCCATTTCTTCATTCCTCACAAAGGGTGACACCTCCCCAGCATGCACCCAGGGGGCAGGGCCGACACGGCAGGGGCTGGTTCCTCGCTGTTTCTAGACAGCCTTGTGGAGCTAAGACTGAATGCATTTCAGCATAGATGGCCATCACAAAATTGTACGTTGGCTCCCTGCTGGCCTGGGCCAGGGCCAAGGCAGTGGGGGCCATTCCCTCACTGTTTCCAGGATGGCTTCGCGGGCCACATGAAACCACTTCGCGGGCCGCATCCGGCCCGCAGGCCTTGTGTTTGACATGTCTGGTCTAGTGGTTAAGGCACAAGGCTAAAAAGCAAGGTCAAATCCCCCCTTAGCCATGAAAACCGGCTGGGTGATCTTTGGCCAGTTACTCTCACTAAATCCAAATCCCCTCACAAGATTATTGTTGTGGAGAAAATGGAAGGAGAAAGATGTCTGAGTATGGTTACCAACTTGGTTGTTGTAAAAATAATAAAAGGCAGGATGTTGTTCATTGATAGTTATTTTGCTATGAAAAAGTTATTTATCCATTTTCCTACCGTTAACTTTTTCATTGAAATTTAATGTAATTTCATTCGACTTTATGTCTAAATATCTCACGCTAAATTTCAAATGGGTATATTTCAAATTTGTAGATCCTCTGGAAGCTTGGTCCTCTAGATTTGTGACTTAGCAACAATCACCAGATAGCAATCACTCAGAATCTATAGTACACATATATCAGTCTACACTGATTTGAACATTTTGTCTTCGGTACTTATTTTGACTCTGATTTACTTGACAAACTGACAAAGCTATTATTTTAAGGCATTTTATTTTGACATCCATGTGTACAATACTTATTTTAAAACGGCATGTATTCTTAGGAAAAATAGCAGTGTTAAAATGGGTTATGAAGCTTAGGGATTTTCCTAAATTATGTTCTCAATGCCCAATACCATAAATCACAACTAGACAGACTGAAGAGTGAGAGAGATCAATCCACAGAACAATGAATAGGAACAACAGATGATTTTTTTATAGCTGGGAACAAATGTCCTCAAATCCTTCATTCTGCAGCTAAATTATGTGCTTTGAGAAAGGGAAAACAAATTCAGGTTCACAAAGGTAAAATTCCATTGTTATTTCAAATCCCCCAACAATCTGAATTCTTATTTCCAGATCATTGTTCTCTCCCATTTTATTAATCCGTTATAAAGGCAGGTCTTCCTGATAATAGCATCATTTTATGAGCAGCATATACTGTATTACTTGGCATTTCTTATAAGGTCTCTCTTTACTTGCAAGCCATCAAAGTGAGAAAAAGAAATACAGTTCGGTAATAAACCACCCTTTTTGCATAAAGAAGATCCTAACTTCAGCCCTTGGTGACCAGATTGGAAGTGATGATAAAGAGCAATACAGTTAGATCATAATTTTAAATTCTGGATTTAATGGTCCTAGGGGACCTCTCTTACTCAAGGCACAAATGACCAGCTCAAAGTATCATACTTTGGACACATTATGCAAAGATCTAGTCTACTGCAGAAGGCTCTATTGCTGGGGAAAAAGAAAGGGAAGAAGTGGATAACCAGCAACAAGGTAAGATGGACTGAGTTTCAGTGGTAATGGGTACATTGTTGGAAGACCTAAGGGACCAGTTTATCATGGAGAAATATTTAAGTTTATCGTGGAGAAATATTTTTGTGGTCACTAAGAGTTTTTACCAATTTGGTAGCACATAATAAATCAATCAATACAAACTTCCCTCTAAATTTAATGGAGAATTGTTTAGAAAAATAATATGTATTATATCAGCCATTCTATAGTACGTTCAACTGATTTAAGGTCCAAGGTGTCTCTTGGTCTCATTGCAAGTTCTTCCCAACAGCATGTCCAAAGCGCCTGAAGGCAGGACAAGAAGTAACGGATGGAAACTAATCAAGGAGAGAAGCAACCTAGAACTAAGGAGAAACTTTCTGACAGTTTGAACAATTAATCAGTGGAACAACCTGCCTCCAGAAGCAGTGAATGCTCCAACACTGGAAGTTTTTAAGAAGAGACTGATAGCCATTTGTCTGAAATGGTATAGGGTTTCCTGCCTGAGCAGGGGGTTGGACTAGATGACCTCTGTTGTGTCCTGAGCCTGCAAAAGCAGGCTCGGGACGTTGCAAGAGTCCCGGGCATTTGCAAAAGCTGCCCGGGACCAGACTGAGCGGCGCCGGCCTTGCGCACATGCGCAAGGCGGGAAAGGACTGCCTTGTGATTGGTTGGAATTGCCCGGGGATCGGAGGGTATATATAGAGGCTTGCGCGCCTCTGGGCTTGTCGTTGTTCGTAGATTGGAAGCAGAGAATAAAGACTTGT
>NW_015386400.1:2763700-2794170 GCF_001527695.2 Protobothrops mucrosquamatus | reverse complement strand
CTGAGCGGCGCCGGCCTTGCGCACATGCGCAAGGCGGGAAAGGACTGCCTTGTGATTGGTTGGAATTGCCCGGGGATCGGAGGGTATATATAGAGGCTTGCGCGCCTCTGGGCTTGTCGTTGTTCGTAGATTGGAAGCAGAGAATAAAGACTTGTTAGAAATGCTTCGTCTCAAGTGCCATTATTCTCCGGACTTAACACTGTCGACAAGGATGGGATCCAGTCTATACAGCTAGGGAAGCTTGAAGACTCACCCAAAGAAGTCCGGAAGAGGAAAACGGCGTGGAAGTCAGCGTTATCCTGCCAGTACGAAATCGCTGGAGGGTGCGTGCGGCTGAAGAAGACTCTGATCCTCGATCATGGCGAAAGTTGGGCGTTTAGTGGAATTCGACGTCTCTCACCCCGAGAGGTGGGAATCTTATGTTGCAAGAGTCAAGACTTACTTCCGCGTAAACCAGATAAGGGAGGAAGGCTTAAAGGCTGCCACAATGTTGTGCGTTTGTGGGCAAGACGCCTTTGAGATCGCCGAGAACCTAATCGCCCCGGCCTTGCTGGAAACGGTGTCATACTCCGATCTGAAGAAAGTTTTAAAGGAACACTTCCAGCCCAAGCAATCTGTCATGGCTTGGAGGCACACATTTCAACAGAGGGATCAGCGAGCTGGGGAATCAGCAAAAGAATACGTTGCGGCTTTGAGAAGAGCAACTAAACCGTGTGATTTCAAGGACTTAGTGGAAAGACTGCGTGATCATTTTGTGTGCGGACTGAGGAACAGAGACTTACAGCAGAAGCTGTTCGCCATGAAAGATGTCTCTTTCCAAGATGCTCTGCGAGAGGTTTCAGCAGAAGAATCTGCAAGTGGAGTGGTCAAGAATTTGCGGTCCACTCGAAGCACTCCAGTGACTGCAACCATACAGAAGGAGTTTCTACAAAACAACATGATTCGCCACGCTACCGCGGCTCCTTCACACCCTTCTACCAATCCACCGCAGGTACAACCCGCGTCGTAATAAAATAGATCCCCCCTCCCCACAACACAGGGCACGGACGTCTTCGTCCGCGCCCTTCAACGTTCTCAGGGCCCGTAAACGTTTTCGACGGGCCCTGGTCTGTGAGCGGCGCCGGCCTTGCGCGCATGCGCAAGGCGGGAAAGGACTGCCTTGTGATTGGTTGGAATTGCCTGGGGATCGGAGGGTATATATAGAGGCTTGCACGCCTCTGGGTTTGTCGTTGTTCGTAGATTGGAAGCAGAGAATAAAGACTTGTTAGAAATGCTTCGTCTCAAGCGCCATTATTCTCCGGACTTAACAACCTCCAAGGTCCCTTCCAACTTTATTATTATTATTATTATTATTATTATTATTATTATTATTATTATTATTATTATTATTATTATTATTATTATTATTATTATTATTATTATTATTATTATTACAATATTTGCCTGAGATCATGCAGTGACAATTGGAGTAAGCAACAATAGTCTGGATGGTGAAATAATCTGAGCTAGTACACCTCCTCCATATCTTGTAGATTTATTATTTAGCAGAAAATATTGCTTCTTCTGGCCATTTCATAGGATTAATGCTTGCAAGTTTCTCAGATGTAAAGCTTGTTTTACAAAAATTTTTAGATGCAGATCTTTAGACAAAAGTGATCAAACACATATAGACTTTACAAAAAAGTTCATTCCAGGAAACACACAAGAGATAATGCTGAATTGCGGATCACATAGGCAAGATCTTCACCTGACAGTATGTCTGGCCATGCCTTTGCTTGTCACCTGAATGAACTGCATTATAGCGCGGAAACTGCTTAAAAGCCGTTCACTTGCCTCCAGATGCCACTTTGGCCCCTTTTTCACTGCCACATCTTGTCTGACAGTCCAAGAACATTTTTTTTTTTGCAAACAGTTTCTTTCTCTTGACCTTTTATCTGTATCAGATCTTAATGTTTTGCAGACAAGGAAATGCCATCTTTCAGAATCCTTGGTAAGAGTTATAGTCAGCCTTGAGCATTTTTGTACTCCTGTAGGAAACATAGTGTTCATTTAAGTTCATATTTGGTAGGAGAAATTCCTAATCAATCATTACAATGATAGGAATAATGTGCAGCTATTTATACAGAAAAAAATCTCTTTACCTCTATTTATGGTTTCTTGAATTAATGCTACAATTCTTCAGATCTTTGTAAAACTGTAGCCAAAATAAACTCAGTAATCATAGTTTCTCCCATGTGTACTTTTGATCTTTACATGAATTTAATACGTGCTTCTGTATGATCTCTGCTTGAGTGAATGAGAATGACCATGGAACTCTTCCAAAAGTTGCTACTGAATTATAATTTTAATATGGTAGAATAGGACTAACATGGATTTTTGGGGGGACAATAGATAATATAAAGAGTTTAAATAAATGTGTTTAACATAATTTGTTTGCCACCTATCAATAACAACTCTAGATCTCTTACATTCATAAAAATTATAAATAGCTATTAAAACGACAACAGAAACAGATATATATTATGTTATCAAATCTTCCAACAGCAGCTGCTGCCAATTAATTAGCATTCTCCAAATATTATTTGGAATACGTTAAGTATATTTCTCTATGTATTTAATGTGAATACAAATTAGAGTTTGACTTTGCTTCAGCCATTTTGTGTTCTCTTCCTATCCACTTCTTTGGAATGCCATCCAAATACATCCCTCAATTATTAAATATGCTGCCAATCCAAAAAATATTTGGGTGTTTTGTGGTAGAAGATATATAAATGAGATACCTGTTCTGCATCTTTTGATTATATTTGTTTTATGCGAAATATTACTAACGTTGTTCTTCCAGATTAAATACTGAAAGTACTCTGTCCATCTTCATCCTGTGTCTAAGTCCAAAAGACCAAAAACTGATAAAGATGCAGAAATAATTATAAGATAAGGAAGGGTTCTTAAAAGCGATCATAAATGCTTCTTTCATGACTGAAGGCTAAGACATTTAGGTTGGTTATTCTTTCCCCCTCCACCATGAAGAACAACTGGATGCAAAGATCATTATCACTAAGTAATATATTTGATTCTAAAAATCTAATTGCAAAATATGTTGGGGTCATTTACTGCTTTTTCAGGTAGGTTATGTTCAGAAGTCTACAATTCTTGTTAACCTCTACTTATCAATGCTTATATGCAGAATAGGTTCTTTTCTGGAACTGTTAAAATGATGTACAATGTTTGCAATATTCTTGTTTTTCTTTCAACCCACTATCCTGTTTTCTGCCACCAATGAACATGGATTCTTTCATTTCTGCTGGACGGTATATTTGATAATAAAGATGGTCTTCTAAAACCCAGCTATCTTTTATTCAGTTCCCAGTTGAAAGGTCTAGTTAATTTTTTCAGAGGCATCATGGAGAGGATAAAGATGGTGGCTTTGACAGCATGATCATGTACATCTTCTTGACTTTTTTGGCCCTGTATCTCAGAGACACCCCTGAAGAACTGCTAGTAGTATTAAAGCAGCACTTAGTTCATTTCGGACATATGTTAAAATGACTAAGTCAATATACAAATGGTGAAATGGCCCTCAGCCCTGTGTATTTTTACACAGGCCCTGCCTACTATATTAACCTTAGGAGCAGGGCTACTCGTGACCCCATTTTAACTTGTGTTGTAGGTAACCTATAATACTTTAACTGGAATATGATCTGAAGTCGAGTTATATGTTACATAATGTAAAATACATTTTTTTTCACCATGAATTTGTATGTTGCAAGAAAGGTTTAGGCAGTCAAATCTACATGTCAGTGAATTTCTAAATGAACAGAAGCTCACTCAACATCTACATGGCATCTTTTTACAAATTTGAATTCATACTTACTATTTATAGTATGTGCAGTTATTTACACATTAAAAATAAATAAATAAACATGTGACAGAAGTTTGGATATACTGTATTTAAAGCTGATTCACTTCTGCTTCCTTTTCCTTTCTCCTCCTCTAATTTGTCTGTAAGGATAGCAATAGCACTTAGACTTATGTACCACTTCAGAGTGCTTTACAGCCCTCTCTAAACAGTTTACAGAGTCAGCCTATTGCCCCCAACAATCTGGGTCCTCATTTTACCAACCTCGGAAGGATGGAAGTCAACCTTGAACCGGTGAGACTCAAACTGGCATATTGCTGGCAACTGGCAGTCAGCAGAAGTAGCCTGCAGTACTGCATTCTAACCACTGCACCACCTCTGTTAATTAATAAGGTCCCAAAGATGCAATTGACGTCTTAAGCCTATAGTTAACCTGGAAAAATGATTCCACAAGTGAACAAATACTCAAGACATTTCTATCATACTTCTGGTGACTGTTGTTTTGTCTTCTTTCAATGGGATCTTGTAAGCAGCTATCTGAACATTTGGAACCTGAATATAATTCACTCCTACAAAGCAAAAAAAAAACCCAAATGCACCCAACTAGCAATTTCAATTGTAAGAAACATGTTAAAAGTGGAAATTACTTACAACTGTTAAAGTAAAGCCTTAGGAAATATTTGCATATAGAGGAAAAAAATGAACTCAGCTAGATGGCAGTGAGTCCTAGAAGCTAATGTCTGATTGCCAATGAAGAAATTAAAACTGAAAGAGGTTAGATATTTCAATAAGACAATAGTCCAAAACGTACCTTCATCAACTATGAAGTACTTACAGAAAAGAAAGATAAACAATTTTGCAATGAATTTCACAGTTTTCAGAGACTGGTGACAATTGTGCAGAGATCTTAGAGACGCAGTGAATATAAGGAGACTTAAAATATATGTCAGGGCCCAAATCTATATTAAAAAAAAAATGAAGAGCAATAATCTTTGTCATTAATATTATTTTTTTAAGACTAAGAAAACACTGTCTTTCTGCATGTGAGTTCATCTTCATCCTAAATCATAAGAAATTTAGCAAGGTATTTTAACTGGGCCTACATCTAGACAAAAGCAGCCATCTGAATAAGAAGAGTCTTTTCAGTACTTCTTGGCAGTAAACTGAATAGCAGTTTTAAAAGGTGGGGCACAGCTTAGAGTTCATTATTTATCTATTGCAGGGTCCCCTCCTTCTATACATTGGGCCAGATTAGTCTTTTAAGTCTGCAGGAGGAAAACTGGGAACAGTTGTACTTCCAGAAGCATTTTTATAGGCTATACGAGCTTGTTCCCTTTTCTACTACCTATTGTGAAAGGGGCCCAGGCAAAAAGGTTAAAACACTGCTGCTGAGCTATCCCAGTTGCCTTGACAACAGGTCTCCTGAGTAGGCTGGATGCTATCTTGTATATTGTGTATATCCCATGGTCAAGATGCTCGATCTGCTTTAAACTGACCAGAAGATAACTGAGACAGAGAGTTGTTGTTTTGGTTTTGATATGGTCTTCAGAAAATAAATCAGGCCTACATAGATTGTCGCCTTCAGACTGGTTTGTTTGACACTACTCACAGAATCCCTATTTTTACAGTTCCACATGAACTTAAAAGGAAAAAAGAAATTAAGTATGTGATTCAGTTTTGTTCCTAAGAGCCTTGGTCCGATTAAAAATCACAAGTACATCTAGAGTCATGCATTATTTGTTTAATTTAATAAACAAATCATAATTCTTTCCAAACTACAGTGAGAGAGGCAGGATTATTTATTCATTTCTTTGTTTGTTAAATGTATTTGCCGCTTATCTCGTTGTGGGCTACCCTAGGCAGTTTACAATGATAAAAAAGAGTATTTGAAAAGAGTGCAAACAAAACAGAAGTAAACTAATAGAACAATAAAACAAACAAAAAAGAACACTACCTGAAAAACATCAATATGAAAAATGGACAGATGGAGAACAGAGAGTGGGGTTGGGGGGGAAGATGGAGTCTGCCATCAATCCAGCAGCCACTTCCAGCATGGAATTCCCCCATCTCAGCCTAGAACAGGGGTCTTCAAACTTGGCCCTTTTATGACTTGTGGACTTCAACTCCCAGAATTCTTCAGCCAGCATGCCTGGCTGAGGAATTCTGGGATTTGAAGTCCACAAGCCATAAAAGGGCCAAGTTTGAAGACCCCGGCCCTAGAAGATAAGATGTTCCCAGCAGATACTGTAGAAGAGAAGGCTCTTTTTTTGGATCTCAATAGTTGCAGTTCTTTGATCAATGTGATACGAAGTAGGCCCTCTCTGCTGGGTTAATCTGAAAGATTTTTTTTTCTTTTCACGACCTGTAATCTCTTGATTCAGAGTGGAGTCAGGGTGACTGAATGGAGCTGAGATTTACTAGCCGGATGCCCTTCCTGACACCTACGTGAAGTTCACAACAGATATTTTCTCTTTGCACCCTAATAGAGAAACATCTGCCTAGGATTGAACTCTCAATTTTCCAAGTGGGAGGTGAGCATCTTCATCTCTAGGCAACCATGCCACTCTGACATATTAAATTTAATCTGGATTAAACCATCAGTTCCTCTTCCACTCCAATAGCAGATAACTACTCCAAACTTTTTTAAAGTGCTATCTCTTGGACGCAGGAATATTAAAATATTATGCAATCTATCCAATTTAGAAGTTATAATATTTAGGTCAATAGTGGTTTATATTAAGATCATTTGTTAGAATTATTTTCTACTTTTTAAATATTTTAATGGAATTCATATAGGAGGCAAAGAATTCAATGGGCTTTGCACCTTAAATGCATCTTGAAAGCTTTCCTTCTTACATGCTTGCCATAATCACAATTACAACCTACACTTTAGGAACTTATCAATGAATGCAGGAGAGAACAGGAATATTTGATGAAACAGACTCAATTCTAAGTCTCACACTATCTAGCAAAACAGGAACCACAACAAAGTATAAACAATTTTTTCTCAGGTTATGCTGATTCTACTGTGAGCCACAATTAGTTGGGAGTGTGTGCAATTATAATTATTTGTCCCAAGCCATATCTAACCTAATATACAATGTATATAATCAGACATAAAACGCCCTGAAACGGAAAGTAAAATTACTTATAACATGATATGTTAGCAAAGAACTATAGAACTATAGAAATAAATAAGATAATCTTAAGATGTTAAGGAATTTGTGAAAAGTTAAATATTATTTTGGTTTCCATGTCTAATAATAACATTTGTTTAGTTATAGTAATCCATCTATATCTCCAAGGTGTTTTAGAAATATATTTATTTTTCAGGGATTTATCAATCTAGGGTTTTATAGTTAATTTCTCATTTATAAACAACTCATTTCAAAAGCTACAAGCATCAGACATAAATACTTAGCATTAATTTTGTTTGATAGCTATAGAATCTTTAAGATCTGTGGATTTCAGGTGTTGGGTCGGGGATTTTTATATTTGCTCAGACATCTTAAATTTGCCAAGGTTAAGAAATGTTGTTTTGGAAACCATTAGACTAAATATTACCTCACTATGCATCATAAGGGCTGGAATTTCTGGAAATTGTACTCTCAGTGTGTCATTTCAGCACTTCACGTGCTGGCTGGGAAATTCTCAACATTGAAATTCACATATCTTAATATTGTTGTAGTTGAGAAAAACTGCTATAGCATAAGAATTTTTGAATCTCATATTTGGGATCTATATCATTTTCCTAGCCAATAAATAAGAAATCAATAAATTTAATAACCAGTTATTTGAAGGCCTGAAATGTCTATAGTTCCATGAATTAATTGCATTCTTTTATTAATTTTACTATTAACAAAAAGTGTACTATTTTGAACTAAATGAAGTGAACTTGCTTCTGAATCATAGGCAATATACTGAAATACTAAAAAGATGAAGACAGCAGTTATAGACAAACTATTTTCAAAAAAGGCAAGCTAATATTTCATAGGATATAATCTCTGAAATGCTTTTAGAATAATGGAAAAATGACAGAATGTAGATTAACAGGAAAGTGTTTATTATAACTACATTACCGAGAATATTTTTTAAAAATTATTTGGAAAACCTTTAGATCATGCACAGCTGTAGTGCTATTCTGATAACCGGGTGTTTAACTGCAGAGTCTGTTGGTTTGAGGATATTTCAATCCGATATATAAATCATATCAATTAATACTAATCAAGGCAGCCTTTTATTTTTAGGCTTTCTCACCAGCATGAAAAAAGCTATACTGCTTTAAAAGCGCAAAGCATGTTTTCTAAATCATTTTCAAAATAGACACAGCCCTACTGGACGTACTTAAAATATTTAAAATAAATTTTACTGAGTTCCAAGTGCTTCACTGGCTAAATATATTATACCTGGATACAACAAACAGTAAAATGTTTCAGATGGAGAAACCATAGTTCACCAGCACTGAATTTACGTCCCAGGTTTAATTCCTAGCTGGGAACTCTTTTGTCTTAAATTTTGACCACACTCCCAGTAGGCAGAAAAAATATTGGTCCATAGATTTATGGAAGAAATATTGAAAGAAGTCACTTCCAGGGTTCTCTGCACAGCTATGAGACGCAAAATTGTTCTGCTTTTTAGTTCTCAGTGCTAATGTTCTTTGCTGCTGTCTGATTCTATTTTACATCTATTATACTTGAACTTGGTCAAAAGGTTTACAAAATGTACATACGTAGCTGTTTCTATTATACTTTAAACTTTTAGGCAGCAAGTTGCCAAATACATTTTTAAATCCATGTGATTATGTTAATGACAAATTCTCTGGGAAGTGTTTTAAGTTATAATAGTTTTATTTCTTGAAAAAGAGAGATTGAAAGAATGACATTTGCTTGCCAGGAAAGAATGTTACTAATAATCTATTCTACTAATAGAAAAGAAAGGTTTTAAAAATACTTGTCATGCTGTTTAACAAGTTTAACAACAAATAGTTGTACAGAAAAGAGAAGGGGGGAAAGAGCACTTATTCATATTGCAACCGTTAGTTGCCATTAGCAGTTAACCAGGTGCCGGCTATGTGAATATTTTAGATCTAATTTAATTTAGCACTTGAATGAGGTGTGCGCTATTTATAAGCGAAGCAACACCGAATGCTTCCCTGGGCTTGTAGCAGGTGGGAGCCAATTTAGTTCTAAGTCAGTGCACACTGTGCATAATGCAGTGTTTTGTTTCTTTGCCTTGCGAGGCAAAGCTGAGACACCCATGTGGGCTTCCATTGGTCAGAGAAAAGCAATTGCACACTTCTAACAAAGAGATCAAAGGCTGCCAAGCTGAATGACTATACCTAAGAACAAGTTGTGGGACTCTTCATCTTTCTTGCATCATGTGATAGTTTGTCTTCCCTGGAACTTGATGAAAGATCTGGAAGTGGTTTATGTTCCAGCTGGATATCTCTCCCTTGTTGACTACAGTTTCTAACGCACTCACTGGGATATAAAGAACTGGTTTCCCGTTGACCGTGCAGAAACTTTTGAGAACAGTTATATTCTGTGTTCTGTAACAGACAAGAGCCCTGCCTGGAGATAAAGCTGTAGTTCTGGCATCATTGCAGAGCAGTGTCTAGACACTGTGACTTTTATGAGCTCTAATTCAAGGTGGAGTCATTCATGGCTCCAGTGGAGTAGCCAAAGTAACAAAACAGGGACAGAAGGACGTTAAGTTTAGAAGACTGGAGGAGTCGTGCACTTCTCAGTGGGAGACAGACCAGTATTACTGAACAAAGGATAATAATTTGAGTTTAAAAAGAACAGAGGAGCTGTGGGTATTGGAGCAAGTTGTCAGTTCAGACAAACCAAATGATTCTTGCAATCATCAGCTCTAAAAAAAAGTAACATTAAGATCTACAGAAGGGATCAGTCCAAAATAGTTTACAATTTGTCTTTCTATACGGTGATTTATAATTATTTTATTTGCAGCCTTGAATCAAGTTACTCATATTAGAATTCCACAAAGATTATAAAATGACACAGCATACCAAGAAAATATGGCACAATATCAAAATGCAGAAGATTCTTAGTTTTCTATTAAGCATTTACCTATATTCCCTCCCCCCTACAAGGGACATAATAAAATAAAAAGTTTGACTCCATCTAGCATAAAATGGAATGTTAAAATCTACTTATTATGGTGGTGAGAAATATAAATATTCCATTGTGCCCTAACTAGCAATATATAATTTTCAGTTTGGTTTTCACCATGGCTGCAAAAGAACAACTACACCTCTTTAGTTCACGAGGTATAACCTATCCGTGAATAACCTGCAATCAACTCATATAGAACAAAGAAGCACAAAGAAAGACCCAGGGCTGCATGTAGCTTCCTAATGCATTAGATGTAGCTCAAACAGCAGTTTTAAAATTTGAATATTTTTAAAAGTTATTGCGTACATTCAGATACTAATGTTAAATGTACTGATTTAACTCAATTGCAGTTTAAATTCTGGATTAGCCCACATTTCGTCTAAGTTCTATCTGCCATTTGGAGATCATCCACCAGGATGCCAAGTTTAGCCTTTGGTTCAAATAATGTTATGAAGCTCTAACATGAAGAAAACAGTGGCAAAAAAGGATCACTTTCTTCATTTACTATTTAAACCAGCTCTAAGTCTGTGCGTTTCTAATTTGTGGGCAGGAAATCTCACCGTACAAAAATTTGTTCCCTAGGAATGTCTTTGGCTTGGCTCTAATAATTGTGTTCCCGGGAAATATAGCAAGAAAAGAAGTAAAAAATAAAATGAATATAAAAAAAGATGGTTTACTTGACTACCTCTGAAGGAAAAGTTGAAGATCACTTTGCTAGATTTATGCAATTTGCCAATCTTAACATAACCATGCCATATTCAAAAACTGCCACTTTCTTCAGAGATTTGAATCCATTCTCTATAAAGGTAATATTTATTTCTATTTTATTTTTAAGATTTCACTTAATGAATGAAAATGTTGATAGAAAAGTTGAGTGCATAATCCCAACCAGCAGCTATGTCCACTGAGTGACCTAAGGACACCTACCTAATAGGATATTCAAGCATTGAATAGGAAAGAAGCTATGCATGCTTGTCTTTGAGGAAAGGAGGGAGGGAGGGAGGAAGGAAGGAAGGAAGGAAGGAAGGAAGGAAGGAAAGATCTTTTTGCAACATTAAAAGAAAAAAACCTCCAAAACTTGTGAAAAGACATGCAAACTGTTATTATAAGGCTGAAGGTTCAATGTGCTTGTGCCTGAAACCCGGTCTGCATTCTGCTGTAACTCTTTTGCCCAGTAAACGTGACTGTCACGCTGCCTTGGTCTTTAAATATCTGAACTTGAAAGAGATGCCTCTGTAACATGTTGGGCCTGGCCCCATTGTTTTGTGAGACAGTGTTATTCGTTTAGCTTCGGCCAGCTGCTCTCTATATTCAGCTTAGAGGAACAGACTGGAATGCATAAGCAGACAGGCAGTCTCAGAGGTTACAGGCTATTCTCCAAACTATCAGAATACAGCAAACAGACACCCACTGGGAATGTGTGTGGCCTCTAGCAAAAGAAGTTTGTAAAATAAGTTATTTTCTCCTTATAAAAGAAGACATGAAACAGTATTCCATGCATGCAGAGCCTTCCTTCTTCTTCCTTCTTCGTGAATGTTGGATGAGAAATCTGCAAACAGGATGTGGCAATGTTAACTGGAATTCTTCAGGGAACAGTATTCTTGTACTAGAAAAGGTGGGATCTTGAAAAAAGGAAGAGAGGACAGGTTTCCCCCTGGCGGTAGATGCACAATAGTGCTATTGTGACACTGAGCTGAGTTTTAGGATGGCAGTGATCACATGGGTGAACAAAGAAAACTCCTTGCCTTTCGGCTTCTGAAGCCATCAGTTGAACTTCAGAGGAGAGCACATTTGTTTATTAAAAAAATATAGTGATGGAATAAGCAGATAAGAAAATTTTTCATTCTTTTCTCTCTAAAATAAGCTTTTCTGAAGTAGCTGTTTTACATTATCTTAAATGCCATCTGTTCCCTTTCCTCTCAGAATCCTTATTTATTGTAACATATTTTGCCAGATTTTAACTTTCTAATTCTTATCTGGGGAAGATATTTAGCTTACTCTAAGTTTAGTATGTCTGGAGATGGAAATGTGAGGAAATTGCTGAGCACAGGTCAACCAGGATATACAGAAGTCTGGCCTTAAGAAGGCTCCAGGTACAATAAAAGATTTCCTGTGATTATAAAAGACGGAATAAGCAGTTAAATGGTCTGTGTATAAACAAAAGATCCAATTTTTCAGCAGTCTTGATGCTCAAAGTAAAACAGGTCTTAAAAATTATGTAGGAAGAATTAGGATATTTACCTCTCGTCATCCTCGTCATAGAACTTTGTCTCACTATAGAATAAAAATTTATTTTAGTTAGCAAGATGTATTTCCAGTTGCTCAATAACACCCCAAATATCTAAATATTCTAACATCTAAATGTAATTCACCACATCAGACTGATTCTCCATTAACACTAATAACACAGGCAGAGAATTCTATGCCTTACATTTTTGTTACAAAAGTTGAACGCCTACTCAGTCCCTTTGTACAAATGTATTCTTCATAATTCATAATGGGGATGGGGGAATGGTGTGTGTGTGTGTGTGTGTGTGTGTGTGTGTGTGTGTGTGTGTTTCTACATATGCCTGCATGCTGTAGTTTAGTAAAATGATGAATTTTTTAGTTATTTTTGTGGAAGTAGCTTCAGGTGAATTTTTGGGCTTTTTTATTACTAAAATGTAATAAATAATTACTTTTTACTATTTTATTTTTCATTCTAATTTTTTTTAATTTACCCTTCAGTGGTTCAGCACAGGCTTGCCCAGAAAGGAACACGAAAACTGTGACTCCAAGTATCCTATTTTTCTTGAGATCTGGCCTGTGACTTTGATCCACGTTAAAAGGTTGCGGTATGCTCTATCCAAGTAAAACAAGCTGCTGTGGCCAGACCTGTGAGAATAAGCTTGGGTCTTGGGAACGGGGCCCTCTCGGCAAATAAAGCAGGAAGGCAGCTCTGCTGGAGCGCGAGTCCTCAATCAGGGGCAGCTCCAATCCAGGAAAGTTTGGGCAAAGATGCTGCGCGCCCGGTGTAGCTCCCGGGGGAAGTCTGGAAATAATAAGACTTCGATCCTCAAATGGATAAGAGCTTCCCCAGAGGCCGGATGTTGCTTTAGAAGCGGTCATAACTAAATACTGTACGGTAAGCGCTGGGGTAGGAGAGCGGCTCAGCGGAAGATGTGCGCCTGTGCGCTCGCTCCCTAAGCCAGAGCAAACCCAAGGGAACCAAGAAGAGCCCGGCCGAGCCGTATATATGCCAGTTCTAATATATGCATATCTTCTCCCGGCTTTATTAACTTGAGGGCCCTTTCTTTAGAAGGCCGCTCAAAGGCCTGCGTCTCCTGTCAGAAAAGTCTCTCCCAAAGAGGCAGAGCGCGGAATCCCCCGGCTGATTAGCGCACGGCCGTCTCCTGCCAGGCCTTCCATTACCGATTCCCCTGAGGCTGCATCAAAGATTTAAAAACACAACGCTCCGGTCGTTTTCTTATCAAACAAATAAATGAAAGCAGCATTTCTGACTTCAGCGAATGCAATGATGGAAGCCAAGCTTCAAGGAAAGAAAATATACTTCAGGGAAAATGCACGTTGGGGCGAGGTGAGGATGAAGGTTTGTAGAAACCGCGAGTGCAATATTGGAAGACTTGAAAGAGCAGATTGTCCTGGAGAAAATGGTATCTTGCTTGGTGGTTAGGAGTAAAAATTGACTTGATGCCACATAAGCAATCAATCACTCAGTCATGAGGGAAGATGGGAATAAGTGGAAGATAAAGAGAAGAACAGAAACTGTTAAAACAAGAGCAGATGATAAACTAGTTTGAGATTAATGAGTCTTGAATGCCTAGGAGGAGCTAGTTCCACTAGCTTTATTGAACTGGAAAACACTGTGTAGGAGAACTGTATTTCCCTGTGATAGCAAAAAAAATCAGGACTCTGGTACAATCTTTTCTGACTAATGAACTTTATTAAAAGCTGCATACATTTTCATGAGTTCCAGCTCATTTCTTAGGCTTCATAGAGTGGCTCAATAGACTATGTTGATTAAGCTATGCCTAAAGAGCCCAAAAAGCCACTAGCATTGCAGTACCCAAGTATGGAATGTATCAAATCAAGATATGTCCCCCATTCCTTGAGGATTTTGTGGAAGCACAGCAGCTCTAACTCAGTTGTGTACTACAGCTTCCCTTCAACTTTGAGTACATAATGTGTGTGAGGTGTGTGTGTGTGTGTGTGTGTGTGGTGTATTCAAACTTTCCTGGCTTTAGAAGATTAAATTCCAGTCAAAACCTTGAAATGAAACCTTGAAAACATATCCTTGAAATTAAAATGGGATGTTGTTTCACCCCAATCTATTTACTTATTTTTTATTTTTTTTAATTATTTTATTATTTTTTATTATTTAAATTTATATACCGCCCTATCTCCCTTACGGGACTCAGGGCGGTGAACAGGCAATAATAAAAATCACAATAAATATTAAATAAAAAGCCTGCTCTAAAATACCCCATATAAAAACCCCTACCAAAACACAATCAGAACTACGCCAAGCCGGCCGCATGGAAAAGATGGCGCAGGTCCGTAGTTGTACGTTGTTCTTAAGTTGTACTTAAGAACAACCTTTGGCAACCAGGCAGCCTGAAGGATGGGTTGCCCACCCACTGGTTAAAATATAGGTTTTGTTTTCTTTTAAGATCAAGACAGAACATTTACCAGAACAGATTATCAATTTGCCTACTACTCCAATATTGTATCTCAAAGTTGTTTCCTTCCTTTTGTGATTCTAGGAGGAACTGAACCTGGGAATTTCTGAATGTGATGAATGTAGACTCCTTCTAATCTATTTTCCCTTGCCTTAATGATTGGCTAAATTTATAATCCAAAAACTTTGTGCAGCATCAAATTTCCACTTAGGATTTTCAAAAGAAGAGTGGTTTGAGTCTTTTCAGATTCCCCTGACAAGAACCACTAAGGGTTGGTTTTTTTTTGTATATGCTCCGAAATGTAATTTAAGCATGTGGATGGAAAATGTAATTTATTTCCTTTTTTGCATGGAATAGGATTTATTTTAATTGCAGCTGTGGCAGCTGATGAGAGATGGCTTTTGCTCCAGGTTTTCAACATTTTGAGTTTGGCAAGCTTGAGGCCAATTGGAGAACAATTTGGAGGGCAATTACTTTTAAGAGATTGGGCTTAACACCTTGGTTTCTGATCTGGGGAAAGGCCTGAAACAGCAGAATCCTTTGGCAGGATTTCAGTGGAGAGAATACAGCTCTTCTATCTAATAGACCTCTTAGCGGCATTAAGAAATATTGAATCATGGTATCCTTCTGGGTTTTCTTTATACGTCTGGGAATTGAAGACACTGTATTCCCATGGTTCTACTCCTTCCTGTTGGGTGAGTCTAGTCAGTGATGGTGAGAGACAAGAGATTAAGATCTTGGTCATTATAATGTGGGGGGACTCAAACACAGCTCTTTTCCCCATCTTATTTAATATCTGTATGAAATTACTGAGAGAAGTTAGCCATGAGTTGAGATTGGGTATCATCACTATACAGATGATGCCCACTTTTTACCTCTGTTTCAAGAGCTACATTGGTTGCTATTTTGCTTCTAGGTGTGATTCCTGTTGGTAGCAATTATCTATGGCCTACATGCTACAACCTGGTTACTTGAGGGACCCCTCTTTTCTCAAAAATTCTGCCCAAACAATATGACCTGGTAGGGGTTTGCTTCAATTAAACAATGTTATCTATCAGGATCCAAAAGTTTGCCTTCTCTGTTGGAGTGCCTGCCTCTGGAATGAGATTCCTTTGAGATTTGGTTGGCTCCTACTCTGTTGTTATTAAAAAGAGCTGTGAAGACCTGGATCTTCACCTAGGTCTTTGGCAAGGGAAAGTGAAATCTCTTGCTTCACTCCATCCAATCTATTCTTTATCTTATCTTTATTTCTTTGTATTGTTTCATTGAACGTTCTTTGATTTTATCATGCTAGTTATCTAGACTCATTGCAGTTCCAATATTGTTACATCTTTGGATTTGATGCAGTTGTTCTACACCAAAATGAGCTGTTTGAGAATCTTGAGGTCTTCTGGACTCACAACCCCAGTTTCATTTTACAAAGCTAGTTGGAGACCATATCTAAGACAGCCTTTGTCCAAATGAATTTGGTGTGTCAGATGCAGCTATTTTAGAAACAGATCACGATCAATTTACTATACTGTATTTGGGGTGGTCTTTAAAGACTACTCAATGCAGCTGATCTACTGTCAGCAAATAGACCAGTTCTAGTTAAACCAAATTACACCCATTTTACAGGTTCTGTACTGGCTACCAATAGGTTTCAATCCAGTTCAAAGTCCTGGTTATTACTTATAAAGCTTTGTATGCCTTGAGTCCTTGGTTTTTATGGGATTGTATCTTCATCATATGTGTCCAGATAGGGAAAGTTTGTTCGTGATTCCCTTTCCAAATAGTTTGTAGGAAAACTGCATAGAGGTCAACTTTCTCCATCTGAGTCATTTGAATTCTGTTCCTCTTGAATTTACAAGATTCTTCACTTATTTGTGTTCTGAAAAAAGAAGAAAACCATCCTCAAAACGCTAAAGCTAGATGATAGGAATGTCGGCTGATTTATTACCATGTGGGATATGGTTTTTACATTTAAAGGAGACTCTAGTGCCGTGGTGGCGAACCTATGTCACGCGTGCCACAGGTGGCACGCGTGCCACAGGTGGCACGCAGAGCCGTCCCTGATGGCACGCAAGCCATTGCTGCTTCCCTCCTCTTTGCGCATGCTTGGCTGCAGTGGAGGAGGTGGCGGCGGCCACCGGCCTCCCCAGCAGCCCCAGAACACCTTGCTGGCACCGGCATTTCTTGTAATTTCGCACCCGGCGGCCCTCGTGCAGCCCGCCCCATGCTGTCTCCAGCCTGCCGCTGACCGCAGCGGACAAGGCAGCAGCCACCGGGGGAGGCCGAGGCCAAAGAGCCTGGCCCAGTGGCTCCAAAACATCCTGCGGCCGCCGGCATTCTTGCCATTTGGCACCCGGCCCCCCCTCATGCAGCCCGTCCCACACCGTCTCCAGCCTGCCGCTGACCACAGCGGACGAGGCGGCGGCCACCGGGGGAAGGCCGAGGCCGAAGAGCCCAGCCCAGCGGCCCCGGAACATCCCACCAGCGCTGGCATCTTGTGGCACTCGGCGCTGCCATTTCTCGTCATTGCAACCTGCCCCGCCTCGCGCAGCCCACCTCACGCTGTCTTCGGCCTGCCGCTGAGCTTGCGCCGCTTGGCCACAGCGGACGAGGTGGCGGCCACCAGGGGAGATGAGGCTGAGGCCAAAGAGCCCGGCCCAGCGGCCCCGGAACACCCATCTGGCGTTGGCATCTTGCGGCGCCCGGCGCTGCCATTTCTCACCATCTCGAAGCCCGCCCCGCCTTGCGCAGCCCGTCTGTCAAGCCCCTGTGGGCTCGACATTCATGGGGGGGAGGCGAGCGGTCCCAGCCAAGCTAGCGAGCTCTGGATGGTGGCTGCCACACAGTTAATCGCTGGGAGCACAGTGCGGTGCCGCGCGCCCGGGCCATGCCAGCGAGCTCCGGAGGGAGGCCGCCGCACAGTTGGTTGTCAGGAGCCCGGCACAACAGACCTACCGGTTAGCACGGGAGGCTCCGCTGTCGCTGGCCACACCCACCCATGCTGCCATGACTACCATAGCCACGCCCATTTGGCCACGCCCATTTGGGGCCCGCCCATTCAGTGGCCATGCCCACTTGGCCACGCTCATTCGGTGGCCATGCCCCCGGCACCCAGTGATGCATAAGTGGGTTTCAGGTTGCAGTTTGGGCACTCGGTCTCTAAAAGGTTCGCCACCACTGCTCTAGTGTATTTGCAGCGTTTCGTTATTTTATTGATGCTTTTTTATTTTGTACTTATAACATTTCAGTCTTGCAAAATGAATGACATACAAATAACGTTAATTAAATACAGTTAGTCCTTGACTTACAACTATATTTAATGACCGTTTGAAGTTAACAATGGCACTGAAAAAAGTAATTTACAGCCAGTCCTCACACTTATGACTATTACAGCATCCCTATGGTCACATGATTCAAATTTGGATTCTTGGCAACTGGCATGTATTTGTGATGGTTGCACTGTCCATCTGTCATGTGATCACCATTTGCAACCTTCACAATCAGCTTCTGACAAACAAAATTAATGGGGAACTCAGATTTGCTTAACAACCTCTTGATTCACCTAATAACCACAGCAAAAATGTCACAAAATTGGATACAACTCATTTAACAATTGCCTTACTTAGCAATGGAAATTTTGGTCCCAGTTGTCATAATTCGAGAACTACCTGTACATAAATTAAAGTGTCTCAGCAGTTATGATGTTCTGGGCTCTTTCTGCATGGGTATTTACCTAGTTTAGAAGACAAGCAAATACATATTTAAGGTTTCAGTATTTTAATATTTATATTGAGAATAAGAAATCTGAATTCCTCTAGAAGTTAATCAGAGACAGGTCCAAGAATCTGAATTACTTTAATAGTTGTATTTAAGTGGGAAGTAGTTTAGAAATAGAAATAAATAGCTAAATCAGTGAAATACAAACACTGATCAAATCAAGGTAACCAAAGTTAGAATGCAGCTTTTTTCAAAATGTCTTAGGTGTTTGCCTAGGTTACAACTCTATTTCTTCACCTGAATGGATTAGTGCAGGCTGCTACATCAGTATCTATATAATAAGCACAAATAAATTGTTTTATCATTTCAAATATTAAATATTAAATTCTGAGTCATATAGGGAGGAGTTTCAAATTGCTGACCTAATGTTTCCAAAAATTGGGCGCATGGAGAAGATCAGAAGAGGGAGTTTAAAAATCTGCCCATCATTTGAGCATTGTTAAGTCTGAGCTACAGTAGACATAACTTGGCAGAAAAGTAGAACTGAGATCTGAAAACTATGATAATTCAGAGAGAAGCTAAACAGCTGTGGTCCCTCAACATTATTCCTACAGCCATGGGTTTATAACCTTATTGAATTAATATCTTACACTTAGTTAAATTAGCATTACCATGCCCTGAAAAAATGTCACAGCAATTATTGTGCCCCCCTCATTACTTAAGCCTCACATTACAGTCCATAGGAGAAGAGGCAACTGCTTCATGGAAAAAAACCAGAATCCAGACTAGACTAGGTTAGACACATTTGTCCCTAACCAGACTTAAGTCAGACACAATAGTTGATCTGATTTCAGTGTGAACAATTTCTTAGGCTAATTGGTTTGTTTGAAACAATTTCCAAAATAAGGAATTTATACAAATTATAGGCATTACTGTAACATGATCCTGCATATTTTAGTAAAAATATGGCAAACGGGAAATTATTGCTTTATCTCTTTAGCTACTATTTCAGAAGAATATAAAAGACTCTTCTCTAGCACTGCCAGCTGTCACAACAGATGGTTTCTGGATTAAGTAGGCCAAAGAGATTTACTTGTTCTGTTGCCCTAGATAAAGTTGCAGTAAATCTGAGATTTAGATACTGATAAACATATTGATTCAGCTATAGGATCCCTTTTTCAGATTTTGAATTCATTTTGACCTGAGTCTGGAAGATGTTTTTATTTAATCAATAGGGTTTAGACCATCTATGTTTCATCACTTCTCAATTTCTGTGTGAATTGGTTGCATCTGATTCAACAATTTCATTTAATTATTTAACTTTTTCTAAAATTATTCTCAGACTGTTCATTTGCCAAACAGCAAGAATATTCAGTTCAGACAAATGGTCCTGTAAACTGTCCCTCCTCAGCAAGGACTAGTGACCTAAATAGATCTATTGGACAGTTACTAGCAGACAGAATAAAGGGGGGAAGTTTTGCCCTTATGGTATTACCACAATATAATCCGTAATATGGGGTATTTGTTGTGTTTAATAAATTCACTCTTCATCTTCCTCCAATAGTGTTCCAGGTGTCTCTTCCTGTGCTTGATTTCCTGAACCTCCTCAGGAAAGGTGTGCCCTGGGATCTGCTAAGAGACAATTTAGTCTAAGACCCATACCCATTCTAGACCATGACGAGGTTCACAACCAAACTGCTCAAGTAATTAGGAGAGGGATTATTAAGCCTTAGGGGACAGTTACTTAAGTATGAGCCAGCAGTGTGTTGCATTGCCAAAAAAACCAATATGGTCCTAGGCTGTACCAACAGAAGGATAATATCAAGGTTACATGAAGTGTTAGTACTGCTTTATACCTTTGGAATAAAGCATCCTGTTTTGGTCATCGTGATACAAAAACGATGTTGAGATTCTAAAAAGAGTGCAGAGAAGAGCAACAAAGATGACTAGGGTGCTGGAGACTAAAACTGATGAACTGTTGCACGAATTGGGTATGTCTAGTCTGATGAAGAGAAAGACTAGGGATGCCATGATAGCAGTCTTTCAATATTTGGGGGGCTTTCCGAGAAGAGGGGGACAACCTATTCTCCTAAGCACCTGAAAGCAGGTCAATAAATAACAGACGGAAACTTATCAGGGATAGATGAAACACTAGAACTAAGGAGAAACTTCCAGACTACAAGAACAATTAATCAGTGGAATGTCTTGCTTGCAGAGGTTGTAGATGTTCTATTACTGGAGGTTTTTAAGAAGAGATTGGATAGTCATTTGACTGGAATGAGATAGGGTCTCATGCCTGAGCAAGGGGTTGGACTAGAAGACCTCCAAAGTCTCTTCCAATTCTCTTATTCTGTATTCTGCCCACCACACCCACAGGAAAAACTAGGCTTTCTTTGAAACCCAGTTGTGTCTATCAGTGGCCTAAAAGGCCATGCAGTAAGGTGGCCCCAGTGAACCAAAAAGCATCAGCAAGTTATCCAATCATAGCAATAGACTAATACCTATTTCCTCCAAAAGCAGATTACATCTCAACAGCCTGCATCATAGAGGTTTTAGTGGTGTTGTGTAGCTGCTGTTTACATAAATAAAAATTAAAAAATGACCAATGTGTCACATTTTCGTCAAATAAATAAGGAAGATCATATAGTGTGAAATTTCCTTTACAGTTAACTGAGAAAGTTTCAAATAGTTGCTCCATAATTTTGAGTCTGCCAAAGCAAAAAAATAAAAAGCTATACTTCAGAGGTTTGGGAAAGACAATATATTAATAAGAAAATCATTTTGTTCTCACTGTAAATTAAAAAATAGAAGCTTAATTTCTTAGTAAAGAAAAATCTCTGAGCTTCCTAGGTCATTCAACAAACTGAACGGTAGCATGTCATTTATGGGGAAGAATACGACAAGAATAGGCCGTCACATATTTTATTTTATTCATTTATTTTATCATATTTAAAAACACTGATTTCCCTCACAGAGGGGCCCTGTCGTTATTTTCAGTGCTTCATTAGTACATTGCTAAAATGCCAAGATTATTGTTTTACTAAATCATTTTTAGGTAAGGGCAATTAATGCAATATAAGTCAACATACTGGAGTTTGCCTGGCAGACTCTAGAGTTGTTTGAATTATCTGGCTAGGTAGCAGTCATTGAAAAAAATAAAAATATTCTATGTGTTCCAACATACACTTATTTAGAATCATAGGACTAGAAGGGATCTTGGCGGTCTTCTAGTACAATCCCTGACCCAAGGCAGGAGACCTTACTACATGCCAGACCTTACTACTACTTTCCAATCTTTTCTTGAAGACTTCCAACAATGGGCCACCTAATAAGTTGACCCCCTCTTTTCTGTGACAGCCCCTCAAGTATTGGAAAACACCTTTCATGTCATCTCTAATCCTTCTCTTTGTTAGACTTTGTTAGACTAGTTCTCTTAACTGTTCATCCTATGATTTAACCTCCAGACATCATCTTTGTTGCTCTTCTCTGTACATTCAGCATCATTTTTGTATTGTGTTGACCAGAATTTCAAATGTAGCATCAGTGGTGTGGTATAAAGTGGTACAATTATTTCTTGTGTTCTAGATGCTATCCTTCTGTTGATGCAGAGTAGAACTGTTATGCTTTTTTGGCAGCTGCAGCACATTGCTGGCTCATACTTAAATGGTGATTCACTAGGATACCTAGATCCCTTTCATAGGCACTATGGTTGAACCAGATACCACCTATTTTCTACCTGTGATTTGATTTTTCCTGCTTAAGGGAAAAGTGATCTTGATCTTTGTATAGTTCTGAATAGAATTTTCCAATTATTTCTAACATTTTCTGTCTTGTTCTACACACAGAGCCATCTTCATGTTTAATGCAAAAACCTTTCTTGTATTTATAAGCTTGCATTTTGCTCTATTAATCCCTTTGTTTTCTTCAATTGCCTTTTTCACATGCTTCATGTTAAACTGCCATATTTCTTCTTGGATACTTTTTCTTATGGTCCTGCAAACTTCAATGTACTTCAGTTTATTAGTGAAACTTTTGGTATTCTTCATTGTCCAAAGTTTTTTCATTAAATCAATAATTTCATCAGAGATTTTTGATTGTACAAAGTGTTTTTCCGATGGTTCTATAGATGTAGCAGATTCAAGGATGTTTTTGACTATTTGTTCATTTTTGTCCATAATATTTGTCTCTTCCAATCTTGCAATAGAGGAGTGTGATTTGATAGATTAATCTTAAAATCACTGTTGTCCTCTAACAGCTTATCATTCTTTATTTTTGTCTTTTGTAATGTCTTTATCATTTTCGACAGTCTATCTTCACTTTAGCTCGTACCATTCTATGGTCACTTCCAACACGAAAATGATTGATGATAAGTACAATTGCAGAAAATGGTTTTATCACTTGACATGATGTAGTCAATTTTGCTTGTGTACCCAGGTGGACTCTTCCATGTCCATTTTCTCCTAGCTTTTTTCTTGTAAAAAGAGTTCATGATATAAAGTCCCTGTTCTTCTGCAAAATCTACTAGTCTGTTGCCTCTGTTACCTGCTTCTAAAAGTAACCTATTACCATCATTAGACATAATAGTACAACAAGCTCTATGTTTTAGAGATACAGGAAAAGCAATTCTTCTGCACAAATTATCTTCTATGAATAAAATCCTCCCTTCTTAGGAAGAAGAGGAATCATGAAAGGGAGTTTAAAAGCAATAAATAATTTGAGAATTAAGAGCACTGATAAAGTACTTCCAGTCCCATGCTCTCCATTCTTTGCTTTAACACAACGTTTGTTTTTGTAATGTAAAAATAATATTGTAAGGAATAAATAGGTACACAAATTCAAAAGCAATCTGGTGGAGAAATTTCATTTGTGAATGCATACTCACTGAAGAAGTTAGATGGACTGAATTTGAATACAAGACCATCTGATCTTTGAAGAAAACTCTTTGCAAAACTATCCTTGTGGGTTTCTTTTTGTTTCATTTTGTGGGGGTTTTTCGGTATGCTGGATTGAGTTTAATTATGTTTTTAGAACGATCCACTAAAATCAATCAAAGTTAGGTCACTCATGATCTAATTAATTTCCATAAATGGCAATAGTTCTAAATAGTATTAAAGCTGGATTTAGTCTAGTATATTGAATTTAACAGAATTCAGTTAAATGGTTCAAAAAGATGTATAACTATTGTACCTTTCCACCCTTAAGACATTTCCTATGCTATAAAAAACATTTTAAAAAGTCTAGAAAAGCTTACTGTGGGAACTGATGAATATATGCTAAAAGTATTTTCTAGAAACATCCCTTTTTTTTCACTCTCAATGCTTCTCAAGCTCTTTTTTTAATGACAAAATTAACATTTTTGGGGATGTGATCGCAATACTTTCTCATGTATTGATTCCATGTTATGATTTTGTACAGCTTGAGTAAAATACAACCCTTTACAAAAAATAAGAAGACAAAATACTTGCAAAGTAACAAAATGAACATTGTGGTTTTCTATTTTTTTAATAAGTCCTTTCATCACATAAAATAGTGCAATAATAATGTGTGGATTAATTAGGCTTTGGTAGGATACACTCTTAGCTGATATTCCCCAATTCTTTTATCTTTAAAATACCAGATGATTAACAGATGCTCAACTAACTTCACAGATGTTTTATAGAAAGAAAACCGTCTTCTCACCCGTTGCAATCAAAATTTTCACCTGCTCTTTGTGTTGCTTACCTGTAGATTGTTTTCACAATGAATTCATTAGCAGTTAAAAAGTTCCTTAAGTTCAGAATTAGTTTTTGACTTCTTTGTAGAAGCCGTTGTTTCTTTTTCTAATGTGCATTATTATATAGTGGGATATTATTATTTAACAAAATCAGTCTTTATTAATTGGGTATAATATAGGTGTGCTTGTGCTGCAATTCCCATAATTCTCTGCCAGCATTTAGTCAAAAGGCACCACCAGGTTGAAGAAAGCTAGACTAAATAATAGTTATAAATACAAAAAACAAGATAGGGGGAAAATGCCTTGTTTAAACCTCCCTGCAGTTTGATTTTGCATTTTACAGTTAATTATATTTTCATTCATTCATTCATTCATCATTTATTTATGTATTATTTATTATTTTAGTTATTTATTAAATTTTTAAGCCATCTCTCCTATAAGGCTGTATCGTGATAAGGAAGCTTCAGTGATAAAACAGATGCAAAGAGTTAAGATCACATGAAGTATTTAGTACTACTTAGTAGGTTCACACCTGGAATAATACATCCAGTTTTGGTCACCATATTATCAAAAGGATGTTGAGACTTTGGAAAAAGTGCAGAGAAGAGTAACTAAGATGATTAAGGGCCTAGAGACTAAAGTGTATGAAGAATGGTTGCAGGATTTGGGTATGGCTAGTCTAGAGAAAAGAAATGCTAGGGGTGACATAATAGCAGTCTTCTAATATTTGTTACGAAGGCAAGACAAGAAACAATGGAGGGAACTAAACAAGGTGAGAAGCAACCTACAACTAAGGAGAAATTTCCTGACAGTGAGAACAAATAACCAGTGGAATGGCTTGCCTCCAGAAGTTGTGAATGCTCCAACACTGGAGGTTTTTAAGAAAAGATGGGACAACCACTTTTCTGAAATGGTATAGGATCTCCTGCTTGAGCAGAGGGATAGACTAGAAGACCTCCAAGGTCCCCTCCAACTCTATTCTGTATTCTAGCATTCTAATTGTGGACAAAAAAATACTCAGGTCTTGTAAACTATAGTGTAGCTTTGAGATGAAGAAATAATGCCTTTAGCATTTCTGAAATATAATGAGTAATCATATCAACTTTTTCCAAGACAACATTTCCGTTGCAAACATAGAAACACGCCTACACAAAGACATTCAGGACAATCATTGAATTCAGAAGCAGAAAGCAGCTATGTCTGGCATCTGTTACAGCTGAATGTTTTCTCTTTTCTCCAGGCTTCCTGCAGAAATATTTACCATCCACTAGCCTGTGACCAGGTCTTCACAAATCATTATAAATACCTGATTTATTATTACAAATGTATATACCTTTTATTAGGTGATGAATGAATAAATAAATGAGTGAATAAACAAACAAACTAATGAATGAATGAATATACAGTTTCTTTAAAAATACAGTTTTTCTCCAAGCCAGGGCATGACCTTTGGAATATTACGGGACTATCTCAAGCATTGATCCTAACGTAAAAACTCATATTACTTGGTGAGTTATGGCTTACTGTTAAAAGTCAGCAAACTGTCAATAGTATAATAATTATAAATAATAATTTTGTCTCCAGCAGAATACTATGGAAAAATTCCCCTTGTTGTGAGTGTGGTGGTGATATGCAAACTATTAAACATACTGTGCAAGATTGCCCATGATGTGCATTCTCTGATTCCCTTGAAGATCTCCATGAAGCAATGGAAGTAGTGATCGCCTGGATAACTGAATTGGACATATAGTTATGAGGCTGCTGCCATGTCCTCATAGAAGTTTTGTGTATAATTACACGGATTGTGTGTATATGTTTACTTCTCTTCTGTCATTTTCTCATCATACACTAAATAAATAATAATAGGGAACACTTTAATTTTTTTTATTAATTGGAATATATTTTCACCTGATTATTGTTCAAATAACATTCTTACATTTCATTTCATAAATTGTCTGAAGACAAGCTTAGTGTCTTGAACTCACTCTGTTGTGATTGGTAAGAATTTATATAATTTGTTTCAGTAATGGTTCATATCTTGTTTGCACTTTCTATAGCTTTTAGGTGTGCTAAATTATGCTATTGATTAAGATCTAGAACAGTGGTTCTCAACCTTTTTAATGCCGCGACCCCCAACCGGTCATAAGTCGAGGACTAAACCGGTTGTAAGTCGAGGACTAAACCGGTCGTAAGTCGAGGACTACCCAACTGGTCGTACGTCGAGGACTTTCCCTGCCTGGGAGCGCCGCGCATGCGTGGTTCCACCCCCTGTGCCAGCCGAGGCGTAGCTGGCAAGCGGCAGAGATGGAGCAGGCCGACCACCAGCTGGCCCAGCTCAAGGAAGGTAAGGCACCCGCCGGAAAAGGGGGAAAAAATGGCGGACAGCCTTGCTTGGCGACCCCCGTGAAATGGTCGATTGACCCCAAATGGGGTCGCGACCCATAGGTTGAGAACCGCTGATCTAGAAGAAGCTTGTAAGTACTTTAGTGTTTTGCCATGATTTTGTTTTGTTTTGTTTTCAGGGGAATAATTCAAACAAATAATGGTGTATATTGGGGGGGGGAGAGCAACTTGGATGGCAGCTCTGAGGCACTCTGAGAATAAAAATCCTATCTTTTCCATTTCTCTGAATTTCTTACTATTAAAAGTAAAGCTTGAGTCCAAATAAATACTGTATATAGTAGTCTGTAATATTGTGAAGGACAATGAAAACTGCAATGATTTATCACTTGTTCATGCAGTAACCACATGAAGTAACCACAGCATTGAATCTTGCTATAATTATTTCAATTTGAATAGAATGATTTTTTTAAAAAAAAATACCATAATTTATTTTTATTATTATAATGTATGGTTAGGCTTTTTCCTACTAGATTTAAACTGTCTACAAACGGAAAGAATTAATTCTAAAAGTGTTATCAGAATGAAAGCGTTATCAGAAATAAATTATTGTGATGTTTGTTTTAGGAAGAATCATGGCAGCCTTTGGGGTTTGAAGTCTTTCCTTCCTTACATAACTACAATCCGCTGCAAAGAAGAAGAAAAAAACTGCATTGTTAGCTTATAGGTTTATTTTCACATAACTCTATTTCAAATGAATAATGTCTGGAGAAACCGTAGTCCTTTGACTATCTTTAATGTATTTGTATGAGAACAGTTTTGCCAGCAATTAGTTATTGCTGATATGACATTGAATTGTAAAATTTAACTGTTAAATTATATAGAACATTCTTATGGAATTGAACCACACTTTTCATGCCTCTTGAAAGCAGACTAGTGACCTGCAACAATTTCTCAAGATTTACAAGCTTCTTTGTGATAATCATACCTATTATTGAATTCCTGCAGATGTCAGTATAGTGTAAGAAATACATCTTGAGAGTAAAAATTAAATTAGTAAGGAAAAACTTTTGGGAATCAGAAGAAGCATAATGTGATACTTACCATATTAGGGCAAGAAGATGAATAAAAAGGAATGGAACTCTTGCATTTTCAGAAAGATGGACAACTTGATATTCCAGTGCTGTTCAGAGTCTTTGAAATTGGCGTCTAGTAATGTCTAAACAATGCTACCAAATTGCAACCTTAATAATATGGGAAAAAGAAAAGAATCATAACTGGAGAATAAAAATCAAATAAAGCTTTTGACTTATTCCTCCCTATCTAACTTATCACTCAAAGGCCAGATGCAGCCTCAGCCCAGAAAAAAACCCAAATAACTGTGGTTCAGTTTTAGAAGCTTTCTGAAAGACAAAATGTTAGCAAATGTAACTTTTCTAAATGTTGTGTTATAAATTGGACAAGACAGTATGTTCAGTCCTTTCAATGTTATTTTTTCTTAATTATTATCTTCATTAATCGCAATTTGTGTTTCAGAAAAAAATATTAGTTCATATTTAGTCTTGAGATGAGCAATGTATTTCTCAGGTATTTCATGAAATGCTTTGATTAACATGAATAGCACTAAAGCCATTATTGATTCACATTGGAAGGAAGGAAGGAAGGAAGGAAGGAAGGAAGGAAGGAAGGAAGGAAGCATCCTAAATTGAATTTTTTTCAACTATATTTCATAATATTCAAAGATCAATGTAAATCTCCTATATTTCAGATAGGACAAGAATGCTTTAAACTTGGTCTAAGATGAGAGCAATGTTTTGTGTTTAGGCACTTGCCCTAGAAATGGAGAAAAATTAACTTGTGTTGTGCTACCAATTTTTGTCATGGGGACCCAGATTCAGAAATGTCATGTTTGTGGATTACATTGTTCTGTTGTTTTGACCTTTCAAAATGGCTCAGCCTAATTGTCTGGTTCTCGATCCCCTGAAAAGTGGCAAATGCAGGAACAATGGAAGAGCCAGATAATAAAATAGAATTTTTGCCACTGCAATGCAGAGCTGTCAGAAGGCACTGAAGTTTTATCTTCATTAGTACTTACTAATTTAATGTCAAGAGCAGTCTGAGGTCATGGAATTATGTTATGTAGTATAATTGTAAGCAGAATTGAGCCATTCTTTCCTGGAAGATACATGATGAAAGCATAATCACAAATGACCACCATAATGGTCATGGCTTTCCCAAAAAGCACATATATCAGAAAGTTCCTGGGTTGTATATTTTGAACTTTAGACCACACCATATTCATTTTAAATTAGCACATTAATTAATTGAGTTGTGCTGCTATTCCCTGAATTCTATAGAGATTTTCAACAATTAAACAAAACAACAATTGAAGGAAGCATATAATCTATAAATACTAAAACAATATTCTAGGGCAGGATTTCCCAAACTGTAAAGTGTACCTCTCTTGAGGAAGTGCAGGTAGGGTCCAGGGAAGGTATGAAGAATGTTTAGTTGTGCATTATTACAGTAAATCCACTTTTCCACATTTCATTGTATTCTTTTCATTCTTCTTTTGTCTAGGTAGTCCTTGACTTATGAAACCAAAATTAATTGAAACCAAAATTTATATTGCTAAGCAAGGCAGTTGTTAACTGAGTTGTGCCCCATTTTACGATCTTTTTTGCCACAGTTGTTAAGCAAATCTGGCTTACCCCATTGATTTTACTTATTGAAAACCAGCTGAGTTAAAAATAGATCATAAGGCCAAGATAAGACAACTGTCCTTAATACATGCTAGTTGCCAAGTGCTTGAACTTTGATCTCGAGATCATGGGGAATGCAACAACGGTCATATGTGTGAAAATAATTCATAAGTCCCTTTTTTAAAATGCCTTTGTAACTTTGAATGATCACTAAATGTTTAAGTGGATTACTTTTATTCATTTTGGGGTTTGGATTTTTAGGAAAGGTTTGCAGCTTAAGATCGCACTAAAGCAGGGATAGGCAACCTTGGCTCTTTTATGACTCGTGAACTTCAATTCCCAGAATTCCCAAGCCAGCCATGCTGAGGGGAAAGGGAGAGGTTTCCAAGCTGAGTTATGCTGGCTCAGGAATTCTGGGAGTTGAAGTCCACGAGTCATAAAAGAGCCAAGGTTAAGATGTGCAAAATGGACGCATGGAAGCAGCTCGGAAGGAGAGACAAAAAAGGGGGGGGAGAATAGTGAGCAGGAAGATCTTAACAGCTGCTCTTTGCAGGATTGGGGAGAGAGAGCTACGGGCGAGATAACGGCAGCCGCAGGGGAAGATGACAGCCCTACAGGGCGTTTGAAATGCAGATTGAGAGATCGCTCCAAAATGAGAGGGGGAGAGAGATAGGGGGCAGAGACAGCTTGACAGCCGTCCCTCAGGCACTCGCAAACACGCTAGAAAAGTAATGGAGGATCTGGGCATAACCACCGGATCCACCAACAGGCTGCCAGATGTGAATCAACTTAGCACGTTGCAGATTAATACAACTAATGGGCCAATTACGCGCTCGAGAAGCCGGGCGCAGAGACAGGTAGCTATATAGGCAAACTTCCTAATCACCTAGCATTCCAACCCTGATGACGTCGGCAATTGGGCCGATGAAAGCTTGGTAACTCTTTTACTTACAAACTTGTTTGTATTAAACAGGTTTGTTTTATTTTTATCCTGGTGTTTGTTTTTTCTATAGTTTATTGATATCTGTTTGCCCAGGATTCACATTTTTAATGTTATTAAGGATATATATATATATATATATATGTTTGTTTTCTGAGGTTTTCGCAGGTGTTTGTATGTAGGTCTTTGGTTATTCGGGACACAGCCAAGCTCCCACCCAATCAGCTCAAACCCCACTGGCAGTTAAAAGGAAGAAACAGCTGCGATCACACACACTACTCCCAGAAGCACGAAGCTGAAGACACCAGCCTGAAGATGACGAATGTGACTTCGTCGAAACGTCGCCAAGACACTTCTAATTCTACGCGGGAGAAAACCCGAATAACTAAAGACCTACA
>NW_015386400.1:2705098-2762267 GCF_001527695.2 Protobothrops mucrosquamatus | reverse complement strand
AGAGGGGTGATCCCATGGGAGCTCCTTCTATTTGTTTGTATTTTTGTCCGTTGTAGATGAAGTATGTGTTGGATAGGCAATGGTTGGTTAGATCCAGGATATGCTTGGGGGGATTATATTTGTTTTGGATAGCTGTCAAGGCTTCTTTGATTGGCACTTGGGTGAAGAGGGATATGACATCAAAGCTCACGAGAAGGTCGTTTTCATAGATTTTCACGGGTACAGGTATGCAGGTCTTGGCGTATTTGGGTCTTTTCCCGTGTAAGATTGAGAGTATCTTGGCGACGTTTTGACGAGGTCCCACTCGTCATCTAGACCGCAAACTCGGAGCCAAACCAAAGCCCGGTATGCTACATCACAGCCTTCTGCTCTGGACATCACATCACAGAACTCAGGAGGTTACAATGCTAAAGCTCAGGATGTTGCAACACAAAACTCAGGATATCACTACACTAGATCTCAGGATGTAATCACACAACCCATTACCCAGGTCGTTATAACACAAAAGACTAATAGTCACACAGACTAATAGTCACACAGCCAGCACCTCAACTACTCAGGATGTTATGAAACAGCCAAACATTCCACAAACAATGGCTCCCACACAGCCAACCAATCCACCTACAGCAACTAAGCCAGCACTCCACCCCCACCCCCCCAGTATTTATAGAGAGACGGCAGCTCCGATCACACTTTGCTCGCACAGAAGCTGAAGACTCCAGCCTGAAGATGACGAGTGGGACCTCGTCGAAACATCGCCAAGATACTCTCAATCTTACACGGGAAAAGACCTGAATACGCCAAGACCTGCATATATGTATATATGTATGTGTGTATGTATGTGTGTGCGTGTCTGTGTTTAATGTGTGTATGTATACACGCACACACACATATATTATATTACATTATTTATTATTATTATATAATATATATTATATTACATAACAGTTTCTAAGAACCTAAGCAGAGCAGGAGCATTTAATGTGTGTAGGGGAGCATAAAAGTATGTGGAAGATTGTATGAAATTACTGAGTACTCTGATAGGGCGAACTAGATGCTCATTATATCTAGTTTATGACATAGGTCATCATCTCACAAATTTTGAGCAGTGCTATGCAGAACCTGGCAACGTTGTATGCTGTAGCTGTAATTGGAATCTGAAAACCACAGGGAGGGATAGAATTGTCCTGTGCACCATGGGTATTTGTACATTAAAAGTAAGATAAGGCTAGTACAAATGTCTCCATTACAAGCAGAGGAGAGGCACATGCTTTTTTTCCATGTGTCCAGAGTCACAGGGATATTGTCTCTCCAGGAAGGAAGCTAGGAGGCATGGTGATGGAGGATGGGCAGCCGTTCTCATTCAGGCATCTGACCAAAAGAAGACCTAATAAACATCAGTAGTTAACGCAATTGTGTTAGGAAACAACTTTATGTCCTCCTTCTGTTTAAGGCTTGGACAATAGTTTGTCATGGACAAAGCTCTGGTGTATATTTCCTAAAAAGAGAAGTAAAATTTGAATGGGAGGCAAAGTATTGAGAATTTTAAGGCAATTAAGCATTCCTCATGATGTGACGGCACATATGATGTTGCAATTTCAGCTACTTGGTACAAAATTCAGAATTCAACAGAAACAAAAACCTGATTTTGAGATAAGGAGCAAGATGTATTTATTTTCCCACATACCTATACCTTATCAAATCATTACACTGGTACTGAAGACATTTCCTTTATACAAATCACTGGAGATTCATAGAGAAGTGATGGGGAGGCATTCATGAAATAGGACAATGTATTGGATAAGCTGAAAACATGAGAAGAGGAGGAGGAGGATCAGCAGGGCATTTGCAACCACAGAATATGCATGAACAGCAATAGCAATAACACTTAGACTGATATACCGCTTCACAGTGCTTTACATCCCTCTCAAGTGGTTTACAGAGTCAGCCTATTACCCCCAACAATCTGGGTCCACATTTTACCGACCTTGGAAGGATGGAAGGTTGAATCAACAGTGAGTTGCTGAGAGCTGAATTGCCGAACTGCTGGCATCTGGCAGAAATGTAGTGCATTCTAACCACTGAGCCACCACGGCTCTTATAGAATGTTTGTCTATTGGGAATAAGTACCTTTAGAGAGCAAATCTTGCTTCTTGACATTGTGAATTATATCATGATGCATCCGGAGGCCAATGAGTTGAGGAAGGCTGTCATTTTAAAACATAAAATTTTGTTTGCAATTTGGAAAGAGCTAAGAGCTAACTTTTGAGGCTTAAGGAGATAAAATATCTGAAATTAAAAAATGGTTAATTTCTTGCTCTAAAATGGGAATCAGCCAACTCTAGTTTACATCGACATGTGAAACATAGCTTATTGGACATGTAAACATGGTCTGAATTTTCAGTTCGGCTTAAGGAGTTCTACAAAATATGCATAAGGAGCATGTTTGCTTCACAAGAATATCACTTCTTAAATGCTTGGGATTGCAGCTTGGAAAATCTATGTCTGATTTTTAGAGGAGATCAAGTGATGGGGTTGTTTTTCTGTTAAGATAACAGTACTTTAAGCAGCACCATAGTAGGGACATAATTAATGTTTACTTATAATCAGCATCTTCCTTTGCCAGCAATCATGACAGGCTGAAATGAAGCCAGGAAAGCTGAAACCCTGCTGTATTCAGCTGTCTGGAGCAATAATTACTCTATGCCACCGCAGCTCTAGAAGTCTGGAACCATTTATCCTCCTTTGCCATTCCTCATTGGGCGCTCACCACAAGGCAATCGCTCAAGCAGCCAATCCGTGCCATTGTTCTCGCACAAAAGGTAGAATCGCTTGGGGGGAGAGAGAAGGTCTCTTGTCTTGGGGTTAGAAAAAGCTTCCTATCTTAAGTGAGCTTAAAATGGGCTCTAATCAGAATCCTTTAAAAACATAAGAAGGCTACTTAATGGAATCTAAATAAAGAGGCAATGTAAATGGAGGAGAGACAATGATACTTTCTCTGACTGAATTTCTCTAGACAATAATTATTAGCCAGACACAGAGCAGAGTGAGCTGGAAGCCTGCTTAGCATTCATGCCCAAGTGAGTCAGGCACAGAATATACTGGTAATTTAAATCTACAAGTGGACTTCTCCTGTTCTTCTTGGTCTGCGTCCATTCATTCTTCCTTTGGATAATGATGAATAAAATCAGTAGCCTTCTTTTATGCAGTTAGATTTGGCTCCAAGGTATGTATAACTGAGCAATGATATTTCTTTAAGCTGTTGTTTAAAGATCAACTCAGGAAAATACAGTGGATTTTGAACATCAAAGACGGAATCCTAAATACACTTTCTAGGAAGTAAACTTAATTCCAAATAGATATGCTTAGGATTATGTTGGAATGCTTAAGAGGACTAGCAGAAATATCAAGCTCAAGAGTATTATTGTGTAGGACATGCACAGATATTGTATGATAGCTCCAACTGTTCATCTCCCAAGTTTGGTGCAGAATATTCAGAGGAATTAGGAATCAACACTGCTATTTATTCTAGCACTTTGCACTATGAAGCTGTACTTGTGCTTTCCTATGCAACAGCAAGCCATCAGTAAGCTTACAACGTTACACTAATATTACAGAGGCTCTTACAAGATTGTGCGATATGCAAGCGGAGCATTCACATTCACGTATACGATTCTTAATTACAGGCTTTCTTAGGCAGCGAGCAAAACTATGAGAAAACTTATCTCCTAATTCATAGCAAGAAGTCACATTTTTTAATATTCTCTGGTGGAAATGATTGCCATAAACAATTCAAAAGTTATGGATTATTTTTAAAGAAGTACTGTATTCCCTCACTAACAAGTATCAGCAAGAAGATGTGCAATATTTTCAATTAAATTCTTAATTTTAATTCTGATTTTTCCCAGCTTTTCTGTGTGGGTGGTATGTGTGGGTGTCTATATTTGTGTGGCTGCCTCTGTGTATGTGTTCCCTTAGTATGTACAAATAAATCCTTTCGTTATTATACAGAAACAGATATCTTGCAGAAAATCATCAAAAACTGAATAGTGGCTGAAAGACTACCAGATGTGTCAGCCTTTCAAGAAATCACAGTTTTCATTTGGCTTTATTGTTATTGTTGAAAAAGGAAGAAAAGGAAAAAGAAAAGGAAGAAAAAAACCCTAGATAATAAAGTTGCAATACAATCCAGTCCAGCTTTATTAGCAATTCCCTGGTATGTTAATTTGTTTCTCCAGTTGTACCTAACCATACGCCAAACATGCCTTAGTAACATCTTTCTGCAGTTCTCCTGACATTGCTTTTCTTTATTTTTCTTTATTCATTTTTATATTCATTTTATTTCTTCCTCCTTCTGTTTTCCCCGCAACAACCCTATGAGATAAGTTGGGCTGAGAGAGAGAGTGACAGGTGGTTTCTAGACAGGTGCCTTAACCACTAGACCAGTGATGGCCAATTATGACACACATCTCAAAAGTGACTTGCCACGGCATTTTGAGCCACGCATCAGCATTCATCAATACCTATTCTTAAAAACAGTCCCATTTTTGTACAAATCTGGGGGGAAAAACTAATCTTTGCCTGTGACCTTCAAAGCTTTAACAAATAAAGAACAGCTGTGTAGATAAAGTGAGACTTACAAACCTGAGGGAACAAAAACAAAACAAAAAAGAACTTTTTTTTAAATTCTCTGAACTATAAGTATTTATTCAATTCTAACTCCAAAGCTATTTCCAAAGGGGGGGGGAATCTGGACTTTTGGTCATGGAAAATCAGATTTATAGGAAATCTTATCAAGAAAAAATGAATATTTTTCAAGACGAGATATATGTTAAGCTGCAACTAATTCAAAGAACAATGCTCTTAAATCACAAAGAAATTCAGAATAACTTTGAAAATATAAATCAACTCATCTCCAATTCAATTTTATACCAAAAAAAAACCCCTCAGGAAAATACAGCAGAGAAGGAACAGACCAAACAGATGACTGAACCTGCCATGGCATTTGGGGCCACACATCAGCATTCATCAATACCTATTCTTAAAAGCAGCCCCATTTTTGTACAATTTTCAGAGGCTGTGGAAATCCTCTAGAAGTGGTACGAAAGAGCTGTTTTTCTCACCCAGCCTCCAGACTCCCCAAAAATGAGACCCCAAGTATGACACTGTTAATGCCCACCAATGCTGCAGGCCAGACTGGGACCACCAGCAGGCCGAATGTAGCTTATGGGCCGTAAAATGCCCAGGTCTGATATGACAGCTTCAAGAGGCATAAAATCCTTTAGGTCCTGTCACCCTTACCCTGGAAAGAAGTCAAACAATTACACTGCAGTATATAAGTGGGAAAAGAGGCAGGACTGGGACTGGCAATGGAGGCAATAAGTTTCAAGCCAATGTAGGTTTTTTGCTCACTGAAGGATGTCTGGATAGCACTTCAAATCAGCAGTGACAAAAGGCTCACTGAGTATAATGGTGATGTAGTGGGACAATAGTCTATTAAAGGTTGGGAGATTTGTGATTTACTGATGTTTCCAGATAGGGTTAAGTCTATATATTTGAATTCTCTGTTGCTCTAAAATGAAGCCTTTTACTTTATACAGTCCTTGGAACTAAGGAAAGAGATTATGCAGCTGCTCACAGAGTAGCCTCCAAAAAATAATTGGCTTAAATCTGGCCAAGATACTTTTCTCTTAAACAGTTCTCAGAGCAATCTACAGGTAATCCTTGACTTATGACAGGTTTAAGGCACGGCAGACCTCCAAAAAGGTACTTCTGATGGCCAAGGTCTCCCATGGTCATATGATCACATTTTGGACACTTGACAACTAGTTCACATTTAGGGCAATTAGCAGTATCCATGATTGGGGTTTATGATGTTTTTTGCAGGAAATAGGTATTTAATTCCTATTTCCAGCAAAAACACCCATTGTGGACAATGTGTTTAGTTAACAACTATGGTGTTGCTTGAATTTTGGAAAATCAGACCAACCACTCAACAATCAGAACAACGTAAGATTACCGACATTAAATCAAGGATTACCTATAGTACAGAACTGTCTTACTGGCTTTAGCACGAACAGACACCATGAATCCTTTGCAGAAGCCTGATACATTCCACAGAGTTCCAAGAAGATGCTCAAAAGAGCACTCATGTAACTCAAATACTATGTTCAGTGCATTCATACAATTCTATGGTTTGGATTCTACAATGTTGATCAACAGTGTGAAAGGAGAAAGAACTCTAAATTCTAATATAAATTATAAATGTTCTCCAATTCCGTCACAATATATAGCTTGAGCAGAGGTGGAATTCAAATACGTGAACAACCCGTTCTTTCTGTGGATGCCACTTCCGGAAGTCCGTTCTGGGCTGGGTCAACAAAAAAGCTACCAGTTCTGCTGAACTAGTACGAACTGGCTGAATCCCACCACTGAGCTTGAGGTTAGGCTTCTCACAGTTTCCCATTCTTTAGCAGAAGCAAACAATTATGGAAGTGCATTTCTGATTGATAGAACTTTTCGACCATAGGTGAATCTGAAATAGAAAGTTCCACAAGCAACCTATAACTTTTTTGGTCACCTCTAGATAAGATTAAGTGGAATAATGATGTCAACAACAGCATGACATTAAAGATGTCATTATAACCTTGTCATATCTTTTCTTGTTATTATTTTTCTTAGCAACAATAGGCTTAAGAACTGTGTAACAAGATCTCCAGAACTTCCTGATGTGGTACCAAGGCAGGAACGTATCAACAACAGGAATATATTCAAACAAAAATCAGATAAATTACTTTATTATGGAGAGCAGTGAAAATAACAATACTCTTATCAGTTCATGTATATTTTGGATTAAACATGTCTTGGCTTTGAAAAAAAGAACAAAAGAATCTTAAGTAGTACTGCTATTTTTGAGCAAAATGTATAGGTGGAATTGTTTAAATGTAAAATCATATACTTTCAAAGATTATTAATTAATGTGGTAGGAATTGTCATTCAAAGGATAGAAAATTTCAAATTCAGAGTATAAAAAAATCCTGTAGAAATTTTTGGCTGCTTGAGAATTATTTGCTTAGATACTAACCAGAGTAAAAACAGAGTTAGGAGATAGTATATTAGATAGTTCTGTGACTTATAAAGGAATGCAGTTGGTTATTCAAAAAGAAAATTCAATATCTATTTATTTAATTTCACTAGACTCATACAGTGTTCCAATCAGATATCAGAGTCAGATGGCTTACATCCGGTTTCATATAAACTGGACTTAATAGCAATGACAAAGGCCAGTTTAAGAAAACAATAAAGCATCAACAAAAATAACAACTTCAAAACTGAGACACAATGCTAACGAAAATAATGCTTGTAGAATGAGAGAGTAATTTTCCTCCACTTCAAAGACCTCTTGAAACAATTACATTTTTAATTGCTTTTATAAATCCAAATATGTGAGTTAATTGACTGTCTGGGGGATGCTAGTCCAACAAAATGTATTAGCAGCTTAGTCATAAACAAAGAAAAGGCAGATGGTTATTGGAAAATATTCACTTTTTAACAGCAAATGATACAGGTAAAGATAGTTATTCTGGGATTCCATCAAACTAGAAGGTATTAGTAAAGATTTAGTACAATGTTTCCCAACTTTGGCAGTTCTGAGGTGGACTTCAGTTTCCAAAATTCCTCAGCCAACTTTGCTGATTGAGAAATTCTGGGCGTTGAGATCCATGCTGTGGGAAGAATCCATAGAAAGAAATATTTTGGGAAATATTAAAAAGGCAGAACATATTTCTCCAAAGGAATAATGGAGAAGATTTTAAAAGGCAGAAACTTCTCCCGCCCCCAGCCAGAAAACTCATCAAAAACCAGCTTTTAGAAATGCAGATGTAATAATCCATTCAGGAAGGTTGGGGCCAGGAAGCTAGAAGCTATGAGATTAGGAAGACACCTAAAATCTACATACCCTACCCAAACTCTACATACCCTACCCAAACTCTTTAAGACATGACCTTTGGGGACATAATAGGATTAACCCACCAATACCAAAAGGGCACACTCAGACTCAGGTCAAATTACATGACACAGGAAATACAAAGTCTTAAACAGGAACAGGAAACAACCTCAAGAGCACCAGAAGGTATAAAAACCCACCACTCCCAGCAGCATGTGATCAGCTTTCCCAGAGCCACGCTTCTGTCTGGCTTTGCTCAATAAACTACAACCTTCTTTCCAAAGCAGCCTCCATTTTGTTTATTCCCAGCTTGGACTGGACCCTGATAAAGTTTTTTTTCTTTCTATATATATAACCTTGCTGTTCTATTTTCTATGTTTTTTTTGGATCTTCATTGCACTATCATGTGCAGGCATGTAAAGGGTAGAGCTTGCATCATAACATGATATATGTTGATCTTGTTTACATTTTTTTTTTGCAGATGGCCCTTGAAATCAGTACAACAGGATTATCTATGTAGACTTGTGGACTATGGTAGCAATATTAGTAATTATTTTAGACCCATGCTCTTCCCCTTGCACTTCACTAGGTGGCAGCTCCATCTGACCTTGTTTGGGTTTAGAAGCTTAGCAGGATCAAGTTAATTGATACTTGGATGGGAGACTTCCGGACAACACTTGGGCTGCAGGCTAAACTGGGAACTTAAAAGAACATCTGAGAAGATGGCAATAATAAACCAGTTTGCAGTGTCCCTCAAATACATGGCTATGTCTGTGAATTCCTTAAGGGTGGTGTTTGTCTTGAAGAAGACTATTTACATCTCATGTCTCTATTTTTGTTGACTCACCAACTGCTCTGCTTCATGTTGAGGTATGAATTAGGAAATCAGAAAGAGAATTCTGAAATTGGAATTCTCCTGCATTCATGTATGAGCATTCTCCTCTTCCTTGGAAAGTGAAATATAAAAGATTGTAGGTTTCTTAGATAACACTCCTAAGCCTTGCAACCTTTTGATAGGATTATAAATAGGATGGTGATAGACAAAAAGCTAATATTAAATGATTTATCTTGGTTCTCCCCCAATTAAAATAAGAATTAACCCTTAGTCTTTTGCTGTAGGTTGGTTTATTTTACCTGAAAGAAAACTCCAGTGAGAAGAGTGAGGACAACTCTGAATAAACATGCATACATTTGCACCGTTTGTGAAAGACATTCACATATAATTTTATGAGATATAAAACAGGAAGGAAGAATTATTTTGTCTCCAAGTACACGTGATTGAATTGTGTTTGTCATTTCCAATCCAGACTCATTAGAAGGCAAATGCAGAACTTGGTTCGAGCTCTTTTTTTAATGCTGTCTATAGGCAAAGTGGCCAGCTCAGAGTCCCTGCCAGGCAAAGCACATTCCTGCTGACATTCTCCATGAACGACATTGTACAAATAAGGAAGCAAACAATCTCCAGTCACGCTGACTTCCAGTGCAGGAAAAGAGCAGGTGGGAGGGAAAAGAGGTGAAGAAAAATCTGTGCTTGCCAAAAAGGGGGAAGGAATGACTGGCAACGTAACTAGGGATTTTGAAACAAAAACAAGAGATGAAAAGAGATTCAAAAACCATATCAAAGTCCTCAAAAAGGTAACTTTAAATCAGAATTTACAATGGAGTACGAAACCCAGTTTCCTAGAAGTAAAATATTGCTTGAGTTCAATTGATTCACTAAAGTTTTTTTAAAAAAATATTAATATTATATGGCAGTTTTTTTTTAATGTTGACTACATAAAAAAAACCCTCTAATTTCCTTTCTCTACTTTCTGTGTATGCTTCTTCATGCACATGCATAATTTAAATAATTGCATTTGAATGACAAAACAAGGGAGGAAATATACAGGAGGCATATTAAAATCCATGTATATTAATGAAGCCAAGTTTTGCGTTTTCCTTCAGCAACCACAGAACTTGAAATGTCCTAATTTTTTAGCCAATAATACTGTATTTTTACCTTGGAACTGAACTCAGGAGGATTATCTTTGAGTAGAATTTGTACAGAATTGCCTTGTGTTGATGCCTTTCTTGGTTAATCTTTTGGTCTGTGAAGTAAGTAACTTGGATTGCTTCCCTCAAAAACAACCTTTTGAGCAGGAAGGGTAGAGTTTCAGAAGGTCACTTCCTCTTGACTAAATTTCAGTCAAAGTAGCCCTTTGAAGTGCTTTTGTGAAACTGTCCCTAATGTCCAAACATCACAGTAAAATAGCCACCGTACTTCCTCTTGATTAACATGTGCATGCCATGTTATTATGCATGCCATAATACCCAAGTGGTATTATGCAGTTTATTGCATCCCTGCTCTTAGGATTTTTTTTAACATCTAAGAAAAGCAAAACAACTAAATCAACTCTACCTTTCAATTTAGTAAATATAATTAAAGTATGGTTTTTATACCATGTTCCATACAATCATAAGAACTTGATGGAATGCTGAGACATCAAGAATGAAAAAAGGGCTGAAAGTTGTGCTATCTGCATCAAGCAGAAAGGAAAGTTCAGTAAGGATTAATTACAAATCACCTTGCAATTCAGTATACAATTCAGGAACCGGAACATGAATTCATATACTTTAGGCTTGTCCTACTACAAGTAGTCCTTGAATTACAACCTTAACTGAGCCTCACAAGGTTGTAAATGGTGATGATCGTAAAGTGGATCATTATGTGTCTGGACTGGATTTTATTTTCCCTTTCTCACCATGGTCATTAAGCAAATGTGAGGTTGTAAAGCGAATGCAGTGGTTATTAAGTGAGCCCATTATTTGCTGTAGGACAGTTTTTGTCGGAAACTGGAAGTAAACATGCTTTCCAGTAAACCATTGTAAATATGTCGCTGTGAGGAACAGCAAACAAGGCATAAATGCTGGTTGCCAAGCACCCAAAATGTGTTTGTATAACCATGGATAATGGGGGGGGGGGGGGAGAAGCTGGCATGAGAACTTTAAAGCCGAGTCATAAGTATATTTTTAGGGTGTCCATTGTAACTTTGAATAATTGCTGAGACTGGTTATAAGTTAATGACTATTTGTATTGCTTTGGTTTAAAATGTATAGTTATGCTTTTATAACTTTGCATTATTTTTGTTTTTATATATAATCAATAAAATTAATATTTTTTAGAAAAAAAAATCATCAGCTCTGAGCTACATTTAGATGACCACTAGAGGGTAGCAAAATCTAAGCTATATATTCTGTATTTTCTCCTTGCTGCATCTTATGGTCCTGTTTTTTGCAGTTCTGATAGCTCTAGTTTACTCAGATTGCACTCTTACTACCTAGGCCAGGGGTAGGTAACTTTGGCTCTTTTATGACTCGTGGACTTCAACTCCCAGAATTCCTGAGCCAGCCATGCTGAGGGGAAGGGAGAGGTTTCCAAGCTGAGCCATGCTGGCTCAGGAATTCTGGGAGTTGAAGTCCACGAGTCATAAAAGAACCAAGGTTGCCTACTCCTAGGCCTAGGTAGTTGCCTACTCCTAGGCCATATCCCCAGTATTGGCGGTTTGACAGTGCATTATATGGTTGCTTTGGAGAAGAGATGCTAAGAAAAGAATTAATTAATAAAAGAACATTGGTAGAATATATACTTGGTTTTCAGCAATTGATTGCTGATTCACTTGTATACGTTTGTCAACTTCTAAATAAACGTTTTTTGACAGAGCAAGAAAAAAGATTTTTAACAATTCAGTAAAACATTCCGAAGTCTTTGATTCAAATTTCCAGCAATTGTTGCTTTCAAAATTTTAAATTTAATGTCTTTATCACTATAACTAAATATAGGTCATATACCTTATTAGACATCTGTGGCCTATTATTTAGTGTTAATATTATTATCATATTCATTTTATGATAGTTTCACAATGATTACCAATATTTTATTAAAAAGAAAGTCATATTTTTAAGTAGTAACTACTACTTCCATTTATGACATCTTCCATTTATGAGCTGTTTGTGAATGCTTCAGAATTTCTTCCAGAATAATTTCTTTATACAAATATTATCTTTTGTAGAATCTTAAGTCAGCCAAACATTCAATAGAGGTAGCCTTCATCTTATAGCAGTTAATTTAACAACTGTTCGAAGTTAGTAACCTATAACCAATTTTCACACTTACAACCGTTGCAGCATCCCTTCGGTCACATGACCATAATTCAGACACTTGGCAATGGACTCGTATTTCTGGCAATTGCAGCGTCCTGGATCATGTGACCTTCTTTTTGTGACCTTCTGTCAAGCAGAGTCAGTGGGGGAAGCCAGATTCAGTTAACAACCACGTTACTAAATTAACATCTGCAGTGAATCACTTAACTGTGGCAAGAAAAGTTGTAAAATGAAGCAAAATTCACTTAACAAATCTCTTGCTTAGTAACATAAATTTTGGGCCCAAGGACTACCTGTACTGTACTGTGTCTAGAACTGGCAATCTTCCACATTTGGGAATTATTTATATGGGGGGGGGGATAGCTAGAACAATCCCCATTCAGCTTATGTCTGATCACATTTATATCTTCCTAACTGAAATCTTTCAACAGGGCACCTAAAACATCATTGGTGCCTGAAGTTAAATTGAACTAGATGACTTCAAGCATTACTGAAATTTATCTGCAACTCATCCTCCTTCCTTGCCCAAAAAGATTATTAGCTCCTTGACAGTAATTTTCTAAGGAAAGCCCCTTTAAAGAACCTGCAAAACTCAGTGATTTAAATAGAAGCTTCTGCCTTGATCATTCTTGACCAGAGAGAAGATATAAATAGCTGCTGAGATTCCTCACTCCATATCCTATCAAGTTTTTTTTCCTGGATGGAATGTATTAAATGTATTTTTTTGAGTTACATGCATGTGTATGTGTATAATCATCGACATACCCGTCTATAGATCTTATATGGGTAAGGAAAAGCTAAAGAAGCTGTCTCTGCATTCACACAAAACAGCTGTGTGTGTCAACAATACTTTTAATAAGTTCACAACTGATGTGAACAATTTAATAGAAAGAACATTTAACAAGGTTAGTTCTTCCTAAAAATCTGTGACTTTACTTACTTTATATAAGAAGCACTAAAATTCTAAGTGCTTCCTATATAAAGGAAATAGTCCAATGTATAGTTTTCTAGGAAGTAGTCCTCCTAATGCTCGTTTGTTTCTGTTTTTTGAAGAGCAAGAGAATAATTTCAATTCTTGGAGAAAAGTTATATTGAGTAGGGTGTTTTTCATCAGAACATATTTAAACAGAGTAACACACACTCTAGAAACTAGTTCAATGCAATCATGCCTGCTTTTGCAGTGTTTGAAAGGATGCAAGTTGTTTGTGATAAAAAATGCAATTGGTGGTCAACACCAAATACTTTTTTAAAACCAACTTTCACTAAGTAATTAAATCCATCAAAATTCTAGTAAAAGGAAGGCTGGATAGAAAAGGGCAGTGAATGAGACACCCTTCTAAATGGAACACCATGATGTAAAAAATATTCACTTAAGCTCCATTATAGGACAGGCTATTTTATAAAGGACTGATCTGGCAAAATACAGCCTCAGCAGCTGCTCATTCACATAGTCTTGCAATTGTGAAAGCTCATTAAGATTCTTTGGAGCAGCTCCCTTTCCTTGCTAGGCTTTGCTATGCCTCATTAGACATTCAGGAACTAGCCCCTTCCTCCATGCATTGGTCCTAGCCAACAACATTTATGGTGGGTAAATTAACAAGTCCAACAACTGCTGCTCTTTTCTGGCTGAGATGCAGCTATTCTTGGAGAAATTATTTACTGCTAATCATGTTTCACTTTGCCTATGACAATTAAGAGATGGCTGTGGGAAACTGGATCAAATCTGAATGTAGTCTATTTGTTGTTCACCTGCTTCCATCCTTAAAAGTCAACAGGGACCCCACACAGCTATAATACCAGCCAGGGAAATGGAATAAAATTTTCTTGGGCTGCAGGTGGTTGAAGAACAAAGAAATGTCAAGAGCTGGCCATGTATTTCGAGTGACTGTTTTAAGCAACGCAAACACAGATTGAGAGTTAAATGTTTATTTTTGTCAAAAAGAGCATCAAACTCATTGCCAGTAATGAGTAAAACTCATTTCACAGTAATCCACAGTTTCTTAATTTAAAAAGTACAAGATAATTTGAATTCCACTAATTAAGTGTCTCCCTGTATCGCAGGGAAAACGCAACAATTTCCAACAAAGCAATCCTGAATTAGCACAATTTATTTGTTCTGAAATACAGGCACACTTCTGGTAAATACATACTGATATATTAGAGCCAATAGCTTTGATATTATAATTGCAACATTGATTCCAGATTCTTTAAAATATTAATTTATGCCAAAAGTTCCTAAATTTGGTTTGGGACATATATTTCTTTTCAATTTTTAGTTTTTATTTGTGTATTTCAAATTATCAAATGGAAGTATTTAAATAACAGTTTTTATTTCTGGCACAACATTTAAAGAATGTTTAATTCAGATTAAGAGATTTAAGAAACAAGTCATGGAAATAATACTATCATATATCAAAGCCAATTAATTCATTAGCCATCTACCTAGGCAAATATAGTGTACTGCAAGCAAAATACTTTCTTTCTCATTACAAAACATCATTTCAAAATGACAATAATACATTGTTCCATCTTCTTTATACCATATATGTGATTTATCAAACTTTCATAATCTTTGGAGAAAGGCTGTTTTATACTACTGTATTACTAAAACAGATTCAAAATTAGGAATATGTACTGCACCTGTTTTGAGACATACTCCAATTAATGCAGTTCAGAATATTTATAGGATGCTTGAAGAAGTTTAACAAGGTGATCCTTGCTTATTTTGCCAAACTAAGATGCACATTTAAAAGATGAGCTAATCTCTATTATAAAGATGGATGTTTCAGCTACATGACTTAAGAAATTTTCTAGCTATTAACAATGTATTTGGAGAGGAATGATAAGAGTATATGTTGAATGATTAGCCTCCAGAATTATATTTGCAAAAGCCATTTATCACAAAGTTTGCTTTAAACTATATTAAATGTTCTCAATATCTGTCTAAGAAAGAAGAAGCAAAGCTGCAGCATGTTCTAGCAATTTTGATATTAGATACAAAGAAATAGTCTTTAACATTCTAATGATAACTTTCTAAGCTAACTGGGACGGGAGCTAATCTTCCATCAGAGTTTTTTTCCCCAGCAATACTTTTTTTTAGTTTTTATAACTGGTTACATAAGATAAATAAGAATACAGAAAATAAAGTTTTATTCAATAAGCTATTATTTCTGGTCAGGAGGAGAATGTTCTGAAAGACAGGTACAGGTAGAAAATCAATTCTACAATCATCTTTATGAGTGAAACTAGTAAAGGAATGTATTATATATTTTGGTTCTCAGGAAGTACACACATTGTTTACAGATGCCTTAATGACCGGCATCTTGTTTTTTCCACAAAAACCTCTATGATCAATAATAGAACTGGACCTTTTCTACAGTGAGGTCAATATTATGGAGTTTTTCTTCTCAAGAAAGCCTTTTATAACAATGCCTTAATAATGTTAAATTAATCAAATAAAATAGCGAGGGCAATTCTCCATCAATTCTGTAGAGAGAGTTATTGTTCAATAAGTCCCCTTCCACTTCTTTTCTGACCATCAGGACTGTTTGTCAACAACAAATTCATTGTGTTCCTGTAAGTCAAAGATCATTATTGCAATATAAAACTACTAAGCAACAAATGATTGGTTTGTTTGTATTTACGGTTTCAATATGGCACAACGTGCATTTCAAACCTGAAGCACCCCATTCCAAACAGCTAACGGTTTTCTTTACTTCATTTCCATGTAGCAAATGTCAGATACAGCAGTTAATCTAGAAAAATACAGTTTAAAAAAATCTTCTGCAGACCATGTATCCTGTAACAAAATCTTCTGAAATTATTTTATAAATCAATCTACATCATTAAGGGCAAAAGGAATCCTTAAGTTCAGCATTTTCATTACATCCAGTCATCCATCTATTCAAATATAAGTTTCTGCAATATATAGATGTTAGAATTTGCAATATATTTATCTAATATAGCTCCTGGACAGATTAAGCAACACCAGAGGTTCTGCTTGTAGTGCATTAAATATGTAAAGCAAGCACACTCAGTACTTTTCCAGTACCATTTGCATTAGAATTATTGGCGTGCAGATGTTAGCATTGAAAAAGTGCACACAGTTTTCCAGATAACCCATTTTTCTGTAGGAATAGAATATCCACTGGAGGTACACAAAAATACCAGTTATTAATCTACACGTTCAAAGTGTAGGAGTAAAAAGTATACAACAGTGTATACACATAATAATAAAAAATAAAACACCCAGTTAGACTTCAGTGTGTACTTACATCTGATTTCACTACCACAGGTTCATACAAGAATTCACTACAATATCAACCTTCAGTTAGATTTGCTAAATATGATTTAATCTCAAATAACATATACATCTTGAAAAAATGCTGAAAACTCCAGTCTGTCATAGATATATCCTCCACTGGTTATATGCACCAATTCAGTGTCTGAAGCAATAAGAGTTATGTGGTTAAAAAAACGCCAGCTAAAATCTGAGCAAGTCCAGTAATATCAATGGCAATGCAAAATAAAACTGGTTTAGTGAAGGATTTGCACAGACCGCTATTAGCACTTGTTTAATCTTTCAAATTAATACAGAAACCGGTAACTGAATAATAGGAGTTATCTTGTACATTTAATTTGTGAGCATGTACTGCATTGATTCACTAAAAAAAGCTCACAAAAATCTTCAAAGTCAGTTGATAAGAGTTTATTTTCTCCAAAATAAGTGGTAAGCCTAAGATTACAGAATTTTTGACTTATGACCACAATTGGTACAGAACTTCTGTCAGTAAGCAATATGTGTAAATGTGTCATTATGTGACCATTCCCAGTTTTACAACTTTTTGCCATAGTTGTTAAATGAATCACACAATAGTCAAGCAAATCCAACCTCCCCCACCGGCTTTGTTTTTTGGGAGGGTTGCAAGTGGTGATCATGCGATCCTGGGACACTGCAACTGTCATAAATACATGCTGGTTTCCAAGTATCTAAACCACTGTGGGGACATTACAACAGTCATAAGTGCAAGGGCTGGTCATAAGTCACTTTTTCCAGCACTGTTATAAATTTGAGTGATCATTAAATAATGGTTATAAGTTGAGGACAACCTGTATTTAAAAATCAAGATTAAAATGCCATTCTAGATAATCCTGACTGAAATTAGCTTCTTCCGCAAAAGAAATCCAGTGTGTACATCTATATAAAATCTTCAGTTTAAGTGTCACTAGAATCATATAAACTTTGTAATATCCATAACATTTATTGTAAAAAAAATTCAAAGTTAATAGCTTCCAAAACCCAGCAAAAATAAATCACACTCTTCTCCCTCCCCCCAAAAGTGCAATATCATCACAAGTTGCTGCTTGGTCCACAAATATATAATATAAATTGAGATGCTGTTTCTGTCAGAGCCAAGTTTTTGTCTTTCAAAGGCCAATCTGGCTTAACAAATTCAACGTCCAAAGACTGAGTTCAATTCCAGTAGGATTAATTCTACAATCTGGTTTTGATACACTGTGTGAACTGCTATATTACCAGTCTCTTTCTCGGGTTTTAATAAAGTTGGGCCAAAGACTATGGCTATACTTTGATAGGTCATTCGATTCTTCTCTCCGTTTTCTACAATTCTGAGAAAGACAGAAAAATAATTATTCAAACCTGTTAAAACTTCATGTTATTATCAAACTAAATGTTCTGACATATGCATGTATATCTTCCTCAAGGCATAATCCTGGATCTTAGTACTAACTGAAAATAGTTCCCCATACTAACATTACCAGCCTATAGAGTTTTGCAGTTTATTTGATTATTGTACCATTGTTTTAAACTGGCTGTAAGCCGCCCTGAGTCCTCCGGGAGAAGGGCGGGGTATAAATTTAATAAAATCAAAATCAAATCAAAATCAAATCATAAGATGAATTCTAGATTCACAATTTCTCACTTTTGAGTAATGATGTGGCATTTATCAAGATACTGTAGTTCGTTGATATTCTTTCCTTTTATAATGCTGGTTCTTTGCCGAAATTACATGTTTATACTCTACTGGGTTTTAAAAGCTATGTTTGTACCATTTTCTGGAAAAAAATAGTTTGAGAGGCTTAGATTGTGCACGATGTCTTCGAGGGGAAATTATAAACATTATGAAATTATACTTTTTCCATTTGTTTATGTAAATATAGATTAAGTTACATTTCTTTTCTATGCATTTACTTACTTCCTGAGGTGTCTGAAAAGCACCTGCATCGTATCGTGATTTGGCTTTGGCAACTGTTTAATCAGCTCTTTTACAGCTTGAACACGTTGCCGAGGCTCTTGTTCTAGAGACAGAAGAGACAAATTCTATGTACAATGCAGCTTTTCATGGCTTAAGAGTACATTGGGAGGATATTAGCTAATACCTAGCACCATCTAGTGGCTAACATGAACATTGCTGACAATGTTGATCTATTATTGCAAGGATTCTACTACACTACAGCATCCAGAAGGCTAATAAGATAAAACAAGCCATAATCTATTTTATTGGGTTAATATATATAATACAGTAATATGGACATTAAGCTCCTTCTTCCATCTAGTGAGTATTTGGTTGTAATTCTATTTAACATAATTTCATAACTTTATCTCAATATGCAGATGAAAGAAATGACCATTAATAATTGGCTTCCTACTGAAGTAAAACTAGTGGCTATTGCATGCAATGAGGGCACTGTTGTGAATTGTTGTGCAACTTTTTCAGGATGAGCATATTTTCAAAGTAATACTTACTAATGGCATTGACAAAATCATTGAAATGGCTGTAAGTGAATAATGGTTCTGGCAATTCTCTAAAAAACATTTTCAAAGCCCCCGTAATGACATGGATATCTTCCCATTTGCTGTCATTCAAGTCCAGTTTTTCATCTGAAAGAAATAGATACAAAGCCACTAGCTATGTCATAATAAACTTTTGGTGCTGTTGTTTATACACATACAAGAATATTCAGATAAAAAGGCAATTTTAACAACTATCTCATCAAAGCTAATTGCAAAAAAAAAAAAATAGACCTCTATGTCATATTAAAAATATGTGTTAAAACCTATTATGATAAGCGCTTATAAAAGAGCTTAATTGCAAATAAATTTTATATGTAAGTACTTACCATGATTAACTGCGAATCTTAGCTTCTGTATTACTGCAAGATTACCACTAACTCTGTACAATCCATCAATATCCAATCCTATAAAAAATTTAATTTGTTTGTTCAGCCAACGTTCTTACAACTTACATTAGATCTTACATTATACATGCAATGAAAAGGGAAAGCAAAAAAATTTAAAGTGAAAATTATAGGTAAAACAAGCAATTTAAGAAGTAGATTATTATACTCTGTTCTTATTCAGAGATTAACAGAAACGTTTCACCAATTTAGGAACTATTCTTTTCGGATCCACCTGGGAATGTGAATTTTACACCTAGTAGAAAACTAGATTTCTCATTCCTTTCACGCCTGAGATCCTCTGCCATAATCTGGGGAGAATACTGTTTCTACTTGGAATTTATCTCTCCTCAACCACACTATGCTGAAACTGGGAAACTGGAACAGATACTCTCACATGTCTGTCACCCAACATGAGGACAGACGGGCAAATCAACATAATATTGTTTCTTCACTGGATTAGTCAAAGTTCCTTCTTCAATAGATTATCTTCAGCAGCATTTATCTCCAGTCAGAACTGGCAATATAGAAAGTGAGAAAGCACAATGAACATCAATCCTAGAAAAATAATACTAAAACAAAGTATACTAAGTAACATAAAAAAACAGAATGAAATCTTTCACATTCCTCTTTGGAGTCATAATTTACTTTGGACTACACTATCAAATATTAAAACAAAAGAACAAAAGTGGACTATTTCCCTCAGCATAGCATTTCATTTTTATCAAACCAAGGATCAATTATTCATTCTACACCAGTGTTTCTCAACCTTGACAATTTTAAGGCATGTGGACTTCAACTCCCAGAATTCCACAGCCAGCAATGCTGGCTGTGGAATTCTGGGAGTTGAAGTCCACATGCCTTAAAATTGTCAAGGTTGAGAAACACTGTTCTACACTGTTTTCAAGCTTTTTCAAGCTTTTCCAGAAAACTGTTTTTCTAACTTTTTTTTACATAACAAGTTTCCAACGATTAAAAGAAAACTTGGGGCTATTATTATACATTCTTTTTAAAAAAAACTGCAATCCTATCTGTATCTTGGACATATTTCATTTATGAATACTAAGACTTTTTTTTAACAACAATCATTTTTAATCCTAAAAAACAGTAAGTACTTTCTTCCTACCATGTTCTTCAACATGTTCAATGCACATCTTCACAAATTTTGGCACAGTGTTATTTTCTCTTTGACACAAACTGCTTAGATTGCAGCCAAACACCTGATCTGAAGAGCAGAAAAATAAAATTCATAGATGGATGAGATGAACTTCTTAGACTTATACAGAATAAAAACTGATATATGTAAGATCATGAACTTGGACATATAACATTTAACAATATCTCAGTCTTAACATAGAATTATTTTAGATCCAATAAACTCTTAGCAATTTTATGAGTTGATTTTTTTTAATCTCAAGAGGGGTCTGGGGGCTCAAGGCATGTATCAGATCTGGGGGGGTCCTCTCTCTTCTCAGAGCAATGGCAATGTTCTGGATTTGTGAGAGATTTTGACTGCTCTCCTGCCATGGACAGATCACCCACTGTTAAGACTCCCTCCACAGGAAGCTTGGGCCTACTAGATCGGCCCACCCCAGGAAACTAATGGACCAGATTGGGTTACAGAGGGAAATAGGAGTTTTCCCAGAAAGCCTGCTACTCGGTCCGATTTAAGCCTTAGTGACTGCATGGAATAACAAAGCAGCAATGGCTTTAGATCGGATTGTGGGGAGCACCGGAAACCTCTCCTTATCAGGGTTTCCAATGCTTCCCATGTTACAAGATGGAATTAAGGGGAGTTAAACAGGCCCAGAGAGTCTTAAGAGTGTTGCTGGTGAAAGACAAGGAATGAAGATGATCAGATATGAGCTAGAGCCACTATGAAGGACTATGTCATGGCAATGAAGAGAAATAGTTATTGCTTCTGCCGATAAGTCGTCCAGTGGCCCTCTTCCAGTGACTCACTCACTCCTTGGAGAAAGCAATGCCAAAATCTACCTAAAGGGTAGCTGCGAAGAATATGCTACACAACTGGCAGATAAAAGTGGTAACATTTGCTCTACATTAGACTCCAGACTTAGAGCAGAGTATGGAGATGGTGGGAGCTACATCTTGCAAGATGGTGTTGGAAGATTTTGAGCCCAATGAATCCGAGGGAGTGGACAAGGCTCTCTCAGCTGCTAGGTTGGCCATGTGTGTTAGATCTGTTCCCCTCCTGGCTTATTAAGGTCTCACGGGAGAGAACACATAAGTGGATCTGAGCAATAGTTAATTCCTTCTTGAGAAAGGGAATGGTCCTGCCAGTTCTTAAAGAGAAGTGGTGCACTCCCTTCTCAAAGTACCCACTCAGCCTGGACAGTTTCTGTCTGGTCTTAACTTTTTCCTTTTTAGGGAAGGTGGTGGAAAGAGTGTTCACATGGCAGTTTTAGAGAACTCTGAATGAAACAGATTATCTACACCCCTTTCGGTCTGGGTTCAGTTTTGGGACTGAGACATCATTGATCATGATCATGGATGACCTCCGGCGCAAGTATGATGGAGGTAGATGCATCCATCCTGGCTTTTCTTGACGCCTCAGCAGCATTCAATTCCATCGATCATGGTACTCTTCTGGGCCAGCTCCGGGAACTGCATTATGATGCTTGTCCTCCTTTCTCCAGAGCTGGTTCCAATTGTTGACGGAGAAGATCTAGCCTGCAGCCCCTACTTTGTTTAGTACCTTAGGGCAGGGGTCCCAAACTTGTGGGCCATAGCCCACTACCAGTCTGTGGCCTACTTGCAACCAGGCCGAGTGAGTAGCTGGCTTGTGTGCGCACGCCACTCACATGAGCATTGCAGGAGCTCAGGGCCCCACTCACATGAGCATCGTGGGCATTCGGGCACTCGGCCTGGTTGCCCTTGTCACCTCCCACCTGGACTACTGTAACGCTCTCTACATGGGGCTTCCCTTGAGGAGCACTCGGAGGCTTCAGTTAGTCCAGAATGCAGCAGCACGGGCGGTGTTGGGAGGGACTCGTCGCTCCCATGTAACGCCGCTGCTGCGCGAGCTGCACTGGCTGCCGGTGGCCTTCCGGGTGCGCTTCAAGGTGTTGACTATCATCTTTAAAGCGCTCCATGGCATCGGACCTGGTTACCTTCGGGACCGCCTGCTGCCTCAGATTACCTCCCACCGGCCGATACGCTCCCACAGAGNCTGGCCTAAGTATTACTTTTAATTAGTTTTCTATTGGTTTTAAAGGATACTAATTGGCCTATTGCAATATTTTATTTTAATTGATTTTAAAATGTGGTATGTTTTTTGTATTTGTTTACTTGTTTTTAACGGGCTGTAAGCCGCCCTGAGTCCGCAAGGAGAAGGGCGGGGTAGAAATCTAATAAAATCAAAAATCAAAATCAAATTCGCGGCCCAACTCGCACAAGTGTCACAGGGGTTATGGCCTCACTTGCGCAAGCGTCATAGGCGCTCGTGGCCTGACTCACACGAGTGTCGCAGGGGCTCATGGCCCCTCTGGCGCAAGTGTCATGGACACTTGTGAGCCCATTCGCACGAACATCACAGGCACCCATGGCCTCACTTGCACAAGCACTCTCGGCCTCACTTGCGGGAGCAATGGGTGCTCATGCGACCATCTGCCCCTCCAACAAAATTATCTCCTCTTCCCCCCCCTCCAGGGCGCCAACCTGGAAAGATTGGGGAATTCTGCCTTAGGGCTCTATTGTCTATTGCCTCCTATTTAACATTTACATAAGGCCACAGCATGAGGTGATCATTGGTTTGGAGTGAGATATCATTAGCATGCAGATGACACCCAGTTTCATATCTTTACCCCAGGCTTCTTTAGTAACGCCATGGATGTCATATCCCATGTTTGGGGGCTCTTGGACATTGGATGGGGCAAAATGGGCTCCAACAGAACTTTAGCAAGATGGAATGGGTGTGGATAATTGGATCCTTGGTTCTGGATGGGGTTGCACTGCCCCAAACAGACCCAATGCACAATCTGGGAGTCCTCCTGGACCTGCGGCTCCTGCTCAAAGAGCTGGTGGCAGCCGTGGCTAGGAGGCCCTCTGTATACCTTCAAGTGGTATGGCAATTGCGCCTGTATCTGGATCAAGAGGCCCTGCTCACAGTAATTCACACCCTTGTAATTTCCAAGTTAGACTTCTGTAACACGCTCTATTGTAACACTGTCCTTGAAGACCATTCAGAACCTCAACCGATGAAGAATGCAGCCACACAGGTAGTAAATGGTATCAGATATATGGCACACATAACACCACTCCTGCATGAACTGCACTGGTTACTGGTGTGTTTCCGAGTGCCATTCAAGGTACTGGGGGGGGGTGTACCTATAAAGCCCTACCTGGCTTGAGACTGGGATACCTGAAGGATTGCCTTTTTTCAAAAGTCTCTACCCATCCAACTATATCAAGCAGAATGGGCGTGCTGCAGATCTCGTCAGCCAAAGAATGTCAGTTGGCGGACATCAGAAAATGAGGGTGCTATATGGAACACCCTCACTTTGGGGTTCAGAATGGCCCCAACCCTGTTAGCCTTTCATAAGGCCCTAAAAACCTGACTACATTCCTGAACCTGGAGCACTGAATGCACCAAGGGCCCCATTTTCTGACTATATTGCTAATTGGTCAAATAATTTGCTCTTATATTTATTTATTTATTAAATTTGTTGGCCGCCCATCTCACTATAAGGCGAATTAGATGTTTTAAATGTTTTTATTGTTTTACTGTTTTTATTGTTTTAAAATTGTTTTTTCAAATTTTAATTGCGATATATTTTTTGAATTGTAAGTTGCCCAGTCGCTGACTGAGATGGGCAGCCATAGGAATTGAACAAATAAATAAATAAATATGTGCTGAAGGGCTAACTTTCAGAGGGCCCATCTGCCCAATACCCATACCCTTACATACATACATACCCAGAAAACACTTCTCTGTACAATTTGTACGTGGAAGAGCTGTAATAGATATTGTAAAATTAATGCTGTACTCTACGCTTGCTAGCTTACCTACTTATTTATTTAATTATGGATCATTCTCCTTAATCCCATTTTGAGGGACAGACATTCCATTCTGGCTCTTTAATTCACTTCATTTCAGCACTTAAAGATGCCAATGGAACAGAATAGATTTCTTTTTACTGTATTTTTAAAAGAATTAATTTTATAATAGTTTTATGTTCTAAGTAGATCTTAATGATCTACTCTTTTTCAAACAGGCCCTTCTATTTTCCTGATGAAAAGTAGAAACTAGATGCCTCAAAAATATTGTTTCCAAAAGGCAACCAGGCTTTCTTGGTGTTTTCTTTGAAAATGTTTCGCTTCTCATTCAGAAGCTTCTTGGATGAGAAGCAAAACATTTTCAAAAAAAAAAAAAAAAACCCCACCAAGAAAGTCTGGTTGCCTTTGGAATAAAATATCTTTGGGACAACTGTGACATGGTTAATTGAGAATCTCTATAGACATTTAGAAAGTAGATGGATGATCTACGAAACTCCTGAATTTTGATCAAGTTTGATACCTGCAATAAAAAGCTTCTAAAGTGATAGTTAAGGAAATAACTGACCCAGCAAAACTAATTTTGTAGTGTTGTTTTACCCACAAATCCTAAAATTCAACATTCTTAACTTTACCCATACCACAAAAATATAAAGGACTGATTTTTTTTACAAGGAACAGATTACCATAATTTCCAATGGCAGATTTAGTTTAATGTTGCATACTGATAGAAAACAACCATAATATTCTTGATAGTGAGGTCTATTATTTTTTTTAATTTCTCTTTGACAAATGTAATTCTTAGATAGGAAAGATTATTTTAAGTTTAATAGAAGCCTCTTGTTTGTTCTTTTATGTAATATGATATATATAAAATCAGCTTCTAACAGATATACTAAAATTGTGACTATGTTTCCTGCTATTTGTAGTAGCAGAAGCCTTCAATATGTGCAGCTTTGAAGGCACAATGTCTTTGCCATTTCCTAAGGAAATGACTATTTCCTCATTCCCAAGGAATCAGCATGAATCACGATTTTCGAATTTTCTTGATTAACAAATTAAAAAGCCTTACCCTTAATGTAGCCCTTTTCACGGACTGCTTGTAAGGTAGGTCTGCGGATCAAAAACTTCTTCAATTTCGTTTTAGTCTTCTTTTGTTCTGAAGAATCAATACTGCTAGATATTTTTAGTGCTGAAAGACAAGAACAATATTTTGAATAACATTCGACAATCATCAAGCTAAATATTTTCTAATTTATAAAACAAGTTAATAATGAATTCCTCAGGGACAAAATAGAATAATCACTTGGAAGATGTTTATGGGAAAATATAGAAATGCAACATAATGATTAACAGAAGTACAATACATGCTTGACTTTTATATAACCTTTTTAAAATTTCTATTTATATTAACAATTATTTTCTTTGCATAACAATTCAAGCACCATGTGGCTCTCTCCCTAAGATGTGTTATTTATAGAAACATAAAAAGCAAGTCTTTTAAAAGATATGTTTATATTCTGTCAGAAGGACTTATGATCAACCTCTATTCAACACACATAACACCACTGGGACAGGCCTCCCATTGGCATGTGGTGAGGACGGAAAAGGGATGATCCTGTTATGAACTGCCATGTGACCAATCAGGCGATGAAGAGAAAGTTTTATCCTGATATCCAGAGACTGTTAGGATCTAAGAAGAAACAGACTTAGGCTGAACCCAACAAGATGGTGTGGCTAGCTTTTAAAAGCTGGCTGATGCTGAAGAAAGTCGGGCCTCTTTCTCTGGATGGACCACAGCTTCTGCAGACAGAGCTGGTTCACTCATGTGAGCCTCTGCACAATTACATATTCTGTGTCAATTTCACTGTTCCTGGAATGAGGAACACTTTGCTGGTTATCATTCATGCCCTTGACATGTGACTGAGCCTACATGAGGCTGCCCCAAAGGACCAACTGGAAGTGGTAGCTGATTCAAATGCATTATGGAAAGGATTTGTGGCATTGTGACCTGCCTAGATTTGCTACAATGGGAGCTGCACTGATTGTTGTTAGCTCCCAGTTTCAACCGAAGATGTTATTTTTCAAGCCCCATATGGCTTAGAGACTAGGATGAGCTGCTCCAAGATGATCTTATCCAGGTGGAATACACCTGTTTAGTATGACTAGAAAGAGAAACAAATGAATATTTCCACTTTTGAAAGTGTGTGGTCAGTCAGAGACTCCATACGTGAATCTTCTGAATGATGGCCACTCCACTTTGAAAATTTTTTCCCCATAAGATGAGAGCTTTTAGTAATCAGACAGAAAAATGATTCTGTCTCCAAGGATGATGGCACTATTAATAATTGACTTTATAATTTATTTTATTACTTTTGGTTTTGAACCTTTTAAATGTTATTTTGGGAAGAGGAACGTAATTAGACAATCCAGAATAGAAAGGCACAGAATCCTGAATGCAAGAATGAGTAAGTAAATAAAAGGACTAATTTTTCTACTTCCCTCTATATTTAATTGTAACCTATACTGTCACTATTCCAACCTAATGTTCTCTAGTCATATCCATAAACTTGTTTTACAAGAATGGAATTCAAGACCACCCAGGCATAAAAAGCTGAGCTTCCCCAGATATAATTATTTTGGAAGTCCAGTATCGTATCTATTTTTGCTATACTTTTCTCAATTATATATTAATCTTTGGCTTCAGCCTATAAAGCTATGCAGGAACATACACAAAAGTAATTCAGGTTCTTTGCCTTTAGAGGATGCATTGCTGCTAGTAAAAACTCACTTTATACTTGTGTTGAAAAAGGCCTATTTCTAAATGTAACAATGATTAACTACATGTTGCCCACTCTGGGTAAAAGAGAAGCATTGATATTTGGTCTCTATAGTTTCAGTTTTTCAAAGAAAATATTTATTAAGGGGAAAAAAACTCATTACATTCATTTCAAACCTTATAGTATATGATGATGATAATAATACTTCTTGAACTTCTAATTAGTTGAAACAAGCACAGAGTGATTAGACAAGCTGCAATATTATATCAAGTGTCAATAACTGAAATTTATCGTATAAAATCTGACCAAAAGGAGACTTGGATATTTCCTGCTGCAATAATTTAAAAAAAATTGTCTAAATTTTTATGTGTTTGAGAGAGAACGTATTTTTAATGGTGATAATGAACTAGAAGCATATGCATTTAATTATGGAATTGAAACTTACAGCGAAGTTTTTTAGAATCTTTATGGTCCTTTTCTTTGTCTTGTTTTTCCATTCCAGGAGAATCTGGCATTTCATCATCCAGTGCTTCTTCAGACTCTACTGTCTAGTGTAATTCCACAACAACAATTAATAAGTTTTCTTCCTACAGAATTATTTTACAAGATATGTTTTATAAAGTATATTTCTTCAAACATTATTTCAAAGTAGTACATCACTTTATGAAATTGATTGTAATTGATGTTGAAATTGATAACAACAGTTTATATAATGCAAAAGTCACCAATTTGAGAACAGAGATCTGAGAAAAATTATCAATTTGGTTGCCAAGAGTCAACACTGAATTAATGACAATATAATTAATATTATATATCAATATAATTTAAGATTTCTTTCAGATCTTTTTAAAGTGTAAACCTTTATTTTCCTTGATTTCATAGGCAAAAATAAAATAAAATTATAGAAGGATAAAAGGCTGATAAATAAGCTACATAAAATAAATCCTTCCAAATTTAAAAAACTCATGTGGCCATGAATGACTTCATTATTAAAGGAGCTTGCCCAACACCTTATGTCTTACAATATCACATACAATATAACAACAGAAGCAAAATAAACTTTCAGTGCTTTCATAGTATTGCAGTGAACGCTATACTAGTATACTAGTGAACACTTTATTACAACCATTTGCATATATTGAGTATTCTGGCCCTAATTCTCATCTATCAAAAAGTTTACATCTGTACAGGTCTTCAATCCTTTTCAAAGAACTAGAAATTCTCTGCTCCTAATTCTTCTCCTATCATTCAATTAATATAGCAAAAAGCATTCCAAAAAGCCAATGCAATGTAGATACAGCTGCTCCGTAGGATTTATTTGGATCTTAAATTGAGATTTTCTAAATATATATTGCACTTTGGTTTTCGCTAAATCATCACTGGACACCCCTGACCTATAATGTATGTTTTTATATTCAAAATGGGTGTAAACTTCATTTACCATGCATAAAAAAATTCACCTTTTTCCTATTTGAATGTTCAAGAGCAGAGGGTGATTCAGTTCTATATTCTGGTTCAAAGTAATGCTTTACATTGATTCAAATATTAGGCTATCATTCTGGATGAAAAAATGTTTACATTTAAGAATTTACCTGATTACTGATAGCATATTCAAGAACTCTAAACCATTCCATAATAGATATGTCATTGTCTGATTGAATTAATAGTTCAGTTCCCTGCCGTGTTTTCATCTTTAAAATAAAAGAAATCATGACATTAGAATCAGGATTTATATTTTATGTGTTCCCAAAAATATCCTGTTACCACAAAAACAACTTATTTAATACATTCTGAAATAATCCCAACTTGCTTTTTGCTTCTATACATTCTTTTATAATTTACAACAATAATGGCTGGCTCAGGATCTCTCTTTCCTACAAAGTTTACCTCGATCACATTTTTCTTGCTCGACTTCTCCTTTAAAGCCCAGTCAATAGATGCACCTTTGAGATCCACTGTGAACTCTGGTTTAGACTGATTGACCCCAAACTTCTGAAATATTATCAAAAATGCATTAAGGACATAGATATAAGTGCTATTAGAAAAGAGTCTTGCGCAATATATTTAAAAGACTGTTTTATGATCATAAAATAAATAGGATGTCGCCATTACAAGTAGTCTTTGACTTATAACTGTGATTAAGCCTAGAATTACGGCCATAAGTCATGCTAGTTATTAAGCAGATCACCATGTGACTGTGACCGATTTTACCACTTTGCAGTGTTTGTTAAACAAATATTGCCATTATTAAACTAGTACCAGCAAATACAGTGATCATTAAGCAAATCCGTTGTACCTAAGTAGTCCTGAGAAGATCCTTTGTAATTTTGAACAGTCATAAATCAAGGACTTGTACTTAAAATAACTTGTTTGTTAAGTTTCCAATTTTAATGTGAATGCACTGTTCTCCTTTTCCTCTTCCCAGTTCTTCCTTTTCTTTATCTTAAAATCTATAATATGGTTGTATTGGCTAGAATAATATATTTTTTTCTACTTTCACAAAAATCAGTAATCTTATTGCTACTGAAATATATCAAAATGCAGGAATCAAGATTTCTGGAAAGGATATCAGTAGTTAGATAGATTACTAGAGATATGATTACTAGGGGAAAACGACAACTGCCTTAAAACAAAACATTTTGAAATATACAAAATTGTCCAATGATACATAAAAGAAAAATTAGTTTATCTATACTAAGACTTATTAAATATACTGGAAGTGTCAGTGACACTATAATCAATGACCGTGCTGACATTTTAAATTAAATTATATTTATTGTAGTGATTTTGGATGTATAACTGAAAATGGGCAAGGAAGCTGGCTGAGAAACAGGTTAAGTGGAAAACTCTTTAACACATATTTTCAAAAGAAGCTTGTATGATGCTTTCAAAAGGAAAGCTTGCACTACCAACATTACATCAGAACAACATACAGGAAACATCAGCTTAGAACATTATCTTGTTAAAATTCTTGTATCAGCTAGAAAAACTCTGTAACGCTGTCAATTATTCAGTTCAAAATGTGAGACAAAATTCCAGACAAGGAATTTTTTTATTTTGCCTTAATCAAAATTGGAAGTTGGATAGTAAACATGATTTAAGACAGTCATTAGGTCACCTCTGAGTTCCACTGATTTAAATGCCTTGGTAATTTGAACTGAAAAATAGCTTCTCCTTTAATGAGATAATTTACATTCAATTAGCTTCTAAACTGATAAAGGAACAGCTATTTCCATGACTGCAAATATTTTTTAACCCATGAGTGTCACTTAGGCATTAATGCAGTTTATCCCAACTCATGTGAGTCATATAATGTAGTTACGTATAATTGTACTAACAGCCTGAAGGAGAAAAAGTTATTTGCAAAATACATTTTTAGAAAACCTGACAATCTTTTAGTACTTACCCAACCAGTTCCACTTCCTTGGGTCTTGGTAAACAGTAATGAGGAACCTTGCAATACTGCCCAAGATGACATCCAATTCTTTCTGTAAAGGAGGTAAATATTTGTACAGTCAAGAATATAATGCTAAAATTAACCAATGATAACTCAGCAAACAGTATTAGTCAGCATACATCTTACTAAGTAGACACTTGTACAAATCATAAAAATATGAAGGTTACAGAAAAATATTTATACATTTTTTAGACAAACTCATCACGAGCTCTTACAGAATATATTGAGCAAATGTATAGTATTACTTTCACATATATAACTTAGTCTATAGTCCAAACAGATGTAAACAAAATGGTTTAGTATCTATGAATTTCACAATGAAAAAAAATTGTGATAAGATAGTATGAAATGGAATCTAATGAAAATTAAGCTAATATTACATTTAAGGCTTGAGATTTAAATTTAAAGTCTTCTGTTCATCATGCTTCTTAGAATGATTTAGATTGTAAAATTTTAAATCACTACTTAATTTCCACTGGAATCAATGGGAATCGCTTTGATAAAGATGTGCTAATAATATTCTGTCATAGTGACTATTTCATATATTAGTGTGACACATGAAAAAATCAAAACTATCACTTGAAAGGAATTCCTATAAAGTATTTAATATGTATCCTGAAGTAGATTAGTAAATTTTTATTAATATTCAATACTCAATAATACTCAATTTTTGATACTAAAAAACGAAGACTTCAAAACTTATAAACACTACAGTAATACTTGCCGGACTTTTTTTCCATTTTCTGTAATTTTAGTTACATTTAATAATCCATACTTTTCTTGATCCTAAGAAGAAAAAGAAATTTAATAAAGATTTCTGTTTTCTTAAAGAGGAAATGAGTTATTTCATTTTATATGTAATCTCCAGAAGGGAAAAACAACTGAGATTTGATTGCAAATATAACTCCCTGAATTTTATCTAACTTTACAATCTCAATATACACCTATTTAAAAGCACATTCCATAATGTTCTGTGTGGATTACCCATAGTAAACTCTGGGCAGAGTAATCCCACCTTATATCTAGTGGTATAATCTAAAAAAATATTGCCAGAGGGAAAGCCCTCCCCCCCTTTCAGAATTCTATGATTACTGCTAGCAATAGACTCTCTCAACTATACCATCTTTAAGCTACATAATAAGGGTTTGTTTCCTCAATTAATTTCAAGGGGTGATCAACTTTGTGTTTTCAATGTTCCAATTGAAAATAAAAGAAACTCAGTGTCCACCAGATGTGCCAGATTATATTAAAAGATACTATGGATCTACATGATCCCCAGTTTGCTAACTCCTAGTTGTTCATTGGCTAATCTGGGTTGGCATATAGTTGGCACATAGTTGGCACAGATTAATTTCCAACTATTGACTTAGTAAGCAGGCACAGATTTGAATGTCTCAAACTCTTAACATGAATTTGGAGGCATATTCTGTTAAAATTCTGAGAAATTAATAATTTATAACATACATTAACAAATGTATCCCAATATGCATACATTTGTAAAATTATAGAGAGAGACAGAAAGAGAGGTTAACAGTCTCAAACATTTGTATTTGTACTGACTGTGGTTTGATGCCTTGGTGAGGAAGGAGAGGATCCATTCTCAGGAAAAACGATCTTTGCAGGAAAAGGAAAATCCTAAAAAAGGAAAATGAATTTAATTGTTTATATAAGGGAAATAAAACAAGCTCAAAGCGTATGGACTTTTAAATGGATGGAAAAGATAGGAATACTAAAACAGTGGAATATGAATTTAAGATTTTTATTCTACTGATTAGCTTATTTCTATAATTTATTTTTGGAAGAGCTCAGGTTTAGTTAACTACTAAAATGATCCATAAATAAATAATATTTCAAATATTATTCAAATAATGTGCTCCTAATGTTTTGGGAACGAACAATTCAGAAGTATTAATTGAGAAATATAAAATACAAGAACTAGTTTTAGAAGCTACATTACTATAATTTATGTCTAAATGACTTGCATCCTTTACAGAAGAGTTGAATTTTTAAAATTAAATATGACTTACATGTTCTAGGTCTGTGCAATGCTTCAGATACAATCTCAAAGAGGTGCTTCAAAGCACAAAGAGCATTTGTATGCAACACCTTTAGTCAGCCATCCCCTTTCCTGGGATGGGACTGCGGTCCTGGGAAAAGGACAGCTGCTTGATGGGGTTGTAACACACTTGCATGCCAAAGCACCTTTTTAAGATTGCAACCACTTTTACATATTGGAACTGAGGTGCTGCACAGCCCTAGCATTCCAATCATCATATGTTATTAATGATCAATAAAAACCTGAACATAATTATTTACAAATAAATACAATACTGTTGCATGTATACATTTGTAACTTGTCTTTCATCTAAGAAACTCAGAAAGATGTACATAAAACTCTTTAATTTTCATCTTTACAACTACTCTATGAAGTAGGTTGGATTGGACAACAGTAATAAATCTGAAGTCACCAAGTGAATTTCATAGTTCATTAAGGGCCTGAACCTAGTCCACATTTAAAACTAGCAACAACCATTATGATGTTCTGGTTATGTTCTTGCTTCCATTGATACAGCTTGCTATTGTGTAACTCTTGGTATTCTTTAATTGCTTGGTATTGTGTATTCTTTATCTAGTCTACTGTACTCTGTTACCTTTTGCTGGTTAGGATCTATTTTAACACTGGAAACATGATTTCTCAAATACCTACTGATTTCAGAGAGATAAAGCCAAAAAACCAACCATTAGGGATCCATTTGAGATAACACCATAATTCTAAACTCTGAAAACTAAGGCCTTAATTCACATATATTCTCAACAACAACCTTTTAAAAATTATTTGGAGAAAACAAATACAGCTTTTCATATATTTTAGTTAGTAGGTTCTGTATCTCAATTTAATGCAAGTTATTTTCCAAAAGTAGAAAAATATTTGAAATAAAGAGATTATATTGCATGCAGGTATTAAGCATATGGTATTAGTCTTTATGGAAATCAGTGTAATTATGTAGTAAGTAGAAGGCTAATGGTTATTTAAAATATACCTACCTTGTCATTTGTGTCCAGCACAACACAACTATGTCTCCATTTTGTTAAAACTACTGGTTCCTGAAGTCTCCTCTCCAAACTTCTGCTTTTAACTATTTCTTTTTGCTGTTGTAATGAAGCATTATACTAATGAAAATAAAACACACATGTAAATGTAATTAAACCTGGGCTGGTAACAAAATATATGTACAATCCACTAGGAAGAATTTTAATAGTGTTTTCACTAACTTCAAGCCGAATATGTATATACCTGTCTTCTGAAGAACTGGGGAAAAAAATCTAGCATCTTCGAGCTTTGTTACATTCAACAGTATTTTAATCTTTTAAAAGACTTTAAATTAATCCAACAACCCTGCGGGACACTAAAATTAATATTTTTGTCACTCGTCCTACATATCAGGCCTTTGGTATATATATCTCATTACATAAGAATAGCATTTACAACTGCGTCCAGCCAGAAAGAATCTATATTAATTCAACCTATACAATATCTTACTTGTTTTGTTATTCATATCCCAAGAGGGAAACAAGAGGCTAATTAAATAAAGACATCTATGCACACTGAATGGCTAGTTCCAAAAGGCTATTTTCAATCTAAATGAAGAACTGCTATTTCTTTTTCATAACTTATGTTGTTTTGCATCAGTTGTTTTATAACAGGGATGGCGAACCTTTTAGAGACCGAGTGCCCAAAAACTGCCCCTGCCCCCGCTCCACCCCCTGCCCCGCTCCCACTCCGCCTCACCCTGCCTGCCCGCAGGGCGACTCACCACCTCCAGGGCCTGTCGCAGATCACCCAGGCAGCCCAGTAGCACCATGGCGGCCACGCCCCGCAGCATCAACTGTGTGCGTTGGGGCGTGAGGGCAGAGTCTTGTCCAGGCTGCCAGGCTGCCATGTCCTTGGCTGCGCTGCTCTGCGTGGGCCACGCTCAGGGGCGACTCTTCTCCAGGGAGGCTGCTGGTGAACAGAGGGTCACGGGCGGAGGCAAGGCTGGGGCAACGGCACGTGTGTCCACAGAGAGGGCTCTGAGTGCCACCTCTGGCACCCGTGCCATAGGTTCGCCACCACTGTTTTATAATTTGCATACTCTCCTTACATTCACAATAACAGAAAAACATGGAATCGGCAACAATATACAAGTTGTTCTCACAACTGTAATTGGGATTGGCAACTCTGTCATTAAACAATGTGGTCACAAAGTAAAATGTCACATGATCGTACTAACTTACAATGTCAGTTCTGGCTGTAGTTGTTAAGGTAATTACTCATGGTACTTAAGCAAAAAAACATGTGACTGCAACTTGTGATGGAACACATAAGTTCCATCTTGCCAACTTCCCCATTGACATTGCTTGTTGGAAGGCAGCTGTGAAGGTAACAAATGGTGATCACACACAACTGATGACCAACCATTGTATATGTATGGCCAATTACCAAGTGTCCGATGTGATCACATGCCTGTGGGGAGGCTGCAATGGCCATAACTTTGAAGACTAGCCATAAACCTTTTTCAGTGTTCTTAAAACATTCATTGAATGAGAAGTTGATAAGCTACTCATTATTTATTTAACCAATTAAATCAATATGGGCTCCCCTCCATCAATTTTGTTTTAATTTAAAAATATTTTATCCTGATATAGAACTAAAAATACAGTTATGATTGTATTTGTTTACTTACATTTGGCAAAGTCCATTCTGATCGTGTTCCATCTGCATTGTAATAGTATGCCCGACCTTGTTCATCTACATGTTTTACCCACTTCAGGAAAAAAAGTTAATGAAATAGGAATTACTTTAAAAATCAGAATAATGAACATCTTTCATCTCTAAATACTGCCCTCTGAGTCAACTGAAAAAAATCTATCATTTTTGTAACAGATATTGTAGATGTATTTGTTATTTTATTAAATTTAGAAACCACCTAATTCCATTGTGACTCTGAGAATTTTATCAATCCAAACTTTTCTTCCCATGTAGCCAGATAAACAAACACATGTTTACGTCTTGGTATTTCTTCCACAATATAGTCATAATACAATTAATATCATGACTTTACATTCTACAATCTATTTTATTATTGTTAACAATTTATAATTTCCTGATGATAAAAGGTAGGTTTGCTTTGTTTTGCCTAAAATGAGTTTAATCAAAACACTTGATATGGAATTTTTAAGAAAGTATTGAAAATATAATTATTTTATATTTGGATATCTTCTGTGTTAGCCATAAAAGGTTTTCACAAAAATGAACTGACTTTAGACAAGACTAGAAACAATTGGAAGGGAAATCTACAGGAATTCCTAATTTAAGTAATATTCACTAAATATCTTACTTTCAAGAGTCACGCAATGTCAACACAATCAAATTAAATACATCTTCATAGTACGTACAATTTTACAATGAATTTAGTTTGTAGCAACATGCAAAGCATAACCTATTACTCTTAACAAAATAGTAATCTAGCTGATTATTTTTCAGCATTTTCTTTTCAAGGACTGCATCCACAAAGAAATACCAAATACTGTATATATATATATAAGAAATATAACCCTGTTTATAAATATAATATATATAGAGGGCTTTGCCCTTTATTATCATCTTGATGGAGAGCATTACAATCCTTAGAAAATTTCCAATTCTTTTACTATATACAACTATAGATGGCAATGTAATCTTGCTATAAATCGGGAGAACACAGATTCCTTTTTGGCTAAGCAAGCTGTTAAATCTCCTTGATCTGTTTTTTGTTCAGACAAACTGAAATAACAACAACTAGACCAATTTTTTTTAAAAAAAAGTTCAAGGAGACAATAGAATTACCCTTATAGCTCCCTGATGGCATGTGGCTGCTTGGATGAATGCAGTGAAAAACTAACTTTTCAAACATAGCACTGTTCATTCCCACTATATTTTCTGTTCTGCAATTTTACTGGAAGACGGGGAGGGGGGAAGGAACACTATCTGCATTATTTGAGTGAGAAGATTCATGCAGGTTTTTTTCTGTATTTGCTCCTATTTTCTGCACTTATGTTAGGGCAGAAGGAGGAAAACAGGATTAAGTCAGAGCGGATAAATGAATTCAATAAAGAATCCTATTTTAAAGGGAGCACCACAGGATCCCTATTCCCATGCCATATCCCCATTTTTTACAAAGACCCTACCTCATATGCAGACTTCTAAGTATCTTTATTCCGAGCTGGGTTATACATTCAGTCTTTTCACTATTTCACAGGACCTCAAGGAGGACGGAGCAACTAAATATTCATATAGGTCAGTATTTCTTAACCCTGGCAGCTTTAAGACACGTGGACTTCAACTCCCAGTATTCTCCAGCCAGTATAGCTTGCTAGGGAATTCTGGGAGTTGAAGTCCACGTGTCTTAAATTTGTCAAGGTTGAGAAATACCGATATAGGTAATTTACTCTCTTTGCTGCACATATCAGCACATATTGCAGGTCCAATTAGCAAAAGAAAGCTCAGGACCATATTGGGTAGAAACATGCAGAAGAGGCCTTCATTCTGCAGTTGACAGATAATGGCTGAAATGATGATGACTGCTTAACTGTTTTGCACCGAGGTAATCCAGCAAATATCTATTTTCAAAGCTGATCTCTTATCAATCCTGGAAAAGTTTTAGAAACTGTGCTGCTTTTTAAATTTAAATATGGTTTTTTTATATATGTAAATATGCCGATAGGTACTCAGGGGTTCCATCTCACAAAATACCTATTTCAAAGCCATTTTAGAGTTATTCTTAAGTAAAAATCCTCCTGTGGTATAATCAGATGAAATTTAATTTTTGAGAATGAGACCTATTCATAGTTCAGAGATGAAAATACCACTAGAGTAATGAAAACTTTGCAGGAAACACGAAGCTAAGAATGTATCCTTAGTCTTGTTTCTGACATTAGGATACAGATAGTTCTTAATTTACAATTGTTTGTTTAGTGACCACTTGGAGTTACAATGGGACTGAAAAAAGTGACTTACAACCATCCCTCACAGCACTTACACATGATCAAAATTTTGGTACTTGGCAATCAGCATGTATCTATGACAATTGCAGCATCCCTGGGGAGTCATGCGATTGCCATATGCAACTTTTCCAGCTGGCTTCTGACAAGCAAAGTCAATGTGGGAAACCCGGATTCATTGAATGAATGTGTGTTTCTCTTAGCAACTGTGACAAAAAAAGGTTGCAAAACTAGGTGCAACACACTTAACAATTGCCTTACTAAACAACAGAAATTCCTTTCCCAATTATGGTCAAAAGTCAAAGACTATCTGTACAATCAGCAGTTATAAAACTTTTATTTTCAACACAAGCAGAAGCTAAACCTAGAATAGTCTTTAAAAGCAGTTTGTTAAACATAGAAAGGATAAAAGCAGACAAAAATTCATAAGAAATAGGAGGACACTGGCATAATCAAAACTTTATTGATAGTTATAAGAAATCATACCTTTTGGAATTAATATTGACTAAATTTCTGCCACCTTGGCAGATATGTGATAAAGAACTGTGTACCTTTTCGTTGGTGAGGTCACTGGTATATTGTGTTTGGCCATGTTCATCCATCTCCTCGGACCAGCCTTTGGGAGGAGAATCATATTGACTATCTGTCTGGCTGTTACAAGGACTGTGAGAGTCTTCTTGGGTTGAAAGTGTCTACAACAAATGGTCATACACAGAAATATTGAGAACTGACAATAGTTTAAACTCTATAAAAGATTGGAAACAGTAACACTAAAACTTTGAACAAAGAATGCATTCTAACATGAAACAGCTGAAACTTAAATAGCAACACAGTTTAATCTGATTACTTATGGATAGAGTGCTTTTGTAAAAGATGAAAGTCCTGTTCTTTTTGTGTGTGTGTGAAAGTTAGCTTAGTTTAGAAACAACATTTACAAAGACTGTGACCTAATCTGTACAATTAGTTCCACTAACAAAAATGTGAGCTAAAGCAACACTTCAAACCATCTGGGATTTGCATAATTCTTAATTCTATTGCTCTCCTGATATTTCTATCAATTTCCTTCTGTAAACCTTATCCACAAATTATTTTATTTTTTTTGTTTCTCCTTACAGGTGGGTTTCTAAATCTAGAAGTCTGATTTCTACATTTTATTATGTTTCTAACAAAATTTTAAAATTATTCTTGCTTTCTTTCTCCTGATATATTCAATCCATAGCTCAATTCTCAGCTGCAGTGGCCTTCCAGAAAGGCCTCTGACTGCGAAATGCAGGCCTGGGGACACCGCAGAAGAAGTGGGCCTGGTGAGGAGAGGCCTGGCTGCAAGGTAACTGGGTACAGGGCGCATGGGGCAGCTCTACATCCCCGCCCTAGCTTGATTTTTAGGTGTGTGCCTCACCCCAAAATGAGGGCTTATTTTGAGGGGGTAGGGCTTATATTAGGCCCACCTCCAAAAATCAAGCTAAGGCTTATTTTGGGGGGTAGGTCTTACTTTCAGGAAAACATGGTACTTATAATTGCTTATGTACTTATTAGGTTGGAAAAATAAGGTCTGCTCATGGTAACCTATTATTTAAATATATGAATTTCATTTGCCATCATTCTTCAAGCAAAGGCCCAGAGGCCACAAAAATTAATATTAGTACTAATTAGTAATTAGTACTACTACTACTAAGGACCCAAAATATACAAGGAGTATTAGTATTAACAATACCAGTAACCTTAGAGTTATGTCTCCTGTATTGCAGACAGTGGTACGTTCATATTCCTAGAGTTTTCAAAGCAATTCTTAAGGTTGAATCTGGTGATTTAAATGCTGAAATAAGAACACTAACACTGAGAGCACATTGTAACATTCACAGCAACATTCTCAAGGATCACACCATTGAATTTCTCAAATTAGAATTATTCATTATGCTAAACTTAACTTAATAACCCACCGTTTCTGTTGAGTTAGGATAATTATTCTCCTGCTCCAATTCATGTTGAATATATCTTATTAAAATTTTATTAATCTACTTCGCTGCTTAGCATTTTTAGGAGCACAGGATGTATTAATTATTTATTTAAAAGGTTTAAAACTGAGTGGAAGCCACACGCTTAGCATGCAGAAACTGCCAGGGGTACTCCTTCTTGCACTAAGCATAAAGCTGGACAACCTCCTGCCTGAAACCATACTACTAAGGTTTCATATTATTATTCCACATTAATATGGAAAGTACAGTGACAGGCAGATCAAGGTAGCGCTTTTGCAGGTGTGGATCATGACGCCCTAGAAGGCTGCAAGAGACTGAAGGCAGAGGGAAACTGCACGGGAAAAACATCAAAACATAAATCACAACACCACAATACAAACTCTGCCCCTTTCACACATTTCACAAGTCATAATGTGTGTGTGTGTGTGTGTGTGTGTGTGTGTGTGTGTGTGTGTGTGTGTGTGTGTGTGAGAGAGAGAGAGAGAGAGAGAGAGAGAGAGAGAGAGAGAGAGAGATGGAATTTGTGTAGAGACATCACAACACGTTTTGTTATTTGAGAAAACTTTAGCTTACTGTAGGTCCCCATAGATGAAGAGTCATCTTATTTTCAGGTTCTTTCTATGTAGGCCTAGCAGTTACTTGCAAAAGTATGCAGAACACAATACAACCTAACAATTCAAAAGCCTTGTATGGAACCTGGATAACTTTTTTTGTTTGCTTTTCTTGATGCTCTGCTTTTGACTTTCAAAATAGGAATAATCAGGTCTAGGGAGCACAAATTTTCTAGGCAAAGCTTTGACCATTTCACCTGACTCTGCAGAGGGAATTACTGCAGAGTAATAGCAAACAATCTTGCCTTTTGTCTTGAATGTTCATACTGCATCTAAGAAAGATAGCAAAAACCGAAAGGCTCAAATAGATGCTAGCAATAATTTTCAATGTTCAATATAAAGTATAAATTGTGGTGGTGAACAGTTAGAACAAGCAAAAAGAGAAGGGAAGAATGTGTTACTAGAAAATTCTCCCATAATGTTTTTATTTTATTTAATTATTGCTTGATGTTTTATTCTACTTTACTATGAACTGTAGACTTTTTTCCATCATCGTTACTAGCACTGATGATATTACCTAGTTTGAATAATGAAATGTCTGCAAGAAAGCAACCAAACTCAAAGAACATCAAGGATCCTCCATTTTAACCTTGAGCTACAAATATTTGCCTTCCTATACTTTTATGATATATGAATTTTTAATATTTTAAAAACCTTTTAAAAAAAGAAACATAATAGTAAACAGGCGTGATCCAAAAATATGATAGGTTCTCTGTTTCAAGACACGCATGCAAGATCTATCTGCAGGTCATTTTATTTGACTGTACTACCCTCAGACAACTAAAGTTAAAAAAAAGTCCTATTAAACAGTTAAACAGCAAACATATATGAATGTTTCGTTCATTATTATCCCCAACTTACCTCTTGATCCACTTGGTTAGAACAGTCTGCTTTAGTTATGCTTGGATCCCGAGTCCAACGTGGGGGTTTCCAGGTTCTCTCCTGTGTTCCTTTGTTGTAATAGTAGTAGCGTCCTGTAATATCCTTATGGGTCTCCCACTCCCCACTAATTTGGACTGGAGGACTTATAGGTACAGGCGGTAGTGCAGATTGAGAAATTTTCAGTTCTTGTAAGTTAGCATAAACAGGTGAATCTGGTCTTCCTTGGCTTGGGGGTGTTACTGGCTACAATAAAACAAATTGTGTGCAGTTTTAAAGACTACCTTTTGGGAAATAAATGCAGACATAAACATTTGGCATATTGGTATGTGCAAGTGAATCACTTAATACTTTTAATAAAGAAACATAATTCAGAAATGCAGCAATCTAGGGTATTAGAAACAAGTAACGTTCCTTAAATGTAGTGGGGAAAAATAGAGGCCATCATGGATCAGGAAATTCTGAGAGGTGATCCATGTTATAGTTGCTTTACAGAAACACTGCTATAAATTCTAAAGCATGCCAGAAATCTCATTGTATTTGAGAACAGAACAGAAATCTGCTTTGTAGGGTGTTGTGGGGTGCTCTGAAAATCCATATGGGAAAATAATTCTATTTTAATTAGTCTTCTTGTGTTTAAGCTTTACCTATCAGTAGGGACACTGAATAACAAAATAATGGAGGTCTTCTAGTCCAGTGCTTTTCATCCCGTGATATTCATACCACTGTTGTATGCATACAACAGGTTGAAAAGCACTGTAAAATAAAGTATTTAAAAAATGTAAAAGTGTAGTGGAGGATGAGCTGAAGCGGCGGCAGCGGCACACAGGCCTGTGGGTGAGTTAGCTGGAGCTGCGGTGTTGCCGGGGCTCTGCTGAGCACCCAGGATTGGCGTGGGGTGGCAGCTGATTTGTGCACAGCTCCTGCTGACAGGCGCTTTTGGGAGCAGCATGCAGCCTGGGGAAGAGGAGTCATCTGGAGTTGCACCAAAACGAAAAGGAGGAGGGGGGAGAGAGGAGAGGATATAAAAGGAGGAGGTTTTGGCAGGAGAGGGAGAGGAAAAAAGAAGACGGGGAAAGAGAAGGGGGTGGAGAAAGAGACAAAGCAACGTGCAGCCTGGAAGAGAGGAGTCAGAATTGCCCTAAAGAGAAAAGGAGAAGGAAGGGGAGAGAGGAGAGGATATAAAAGGAGGAGGTTTTGGTGGGAAACAGAGAGAGAGAAAAAGATGATGGGGAAGAGAAGGGACTGGAGAAAAAGAGATGGAACAGCGTGCAGCCTGGGGGAGAGGAATCAGTTGGAGTTGCACCAAAGAAAAAAGGAAGAGGAGGGGGGAGAGAAGAGAGGATGAAAAGGAGGAGGCTTTGGTGAGAAAGGGAGAGAAAAAAAAGATGACCGGGAAAGAGAGACGGAGAAGAGGAGAGACTTCTTTGAAACAAGCAGAGGGAGAGAGGGAGAGAAGGGGATAAAACAGTCCAAAGATTAATGTCAGAGAAACAGGCACAAGTTTCCCATTAAAAGTGTCGTCAGTGGGTGCACAGATAGTCTTCAACTTACGACTACAATTGAGTCCAAAATTTATGTTGCTAAGTGAGAAATTTGTTAAATGAATTTTGTCCCATTTTACAACTTTTCTTGCCACATTTGTTAAGTGAATCACTGCAGTTGTTAAATTAGTAACACGGTTGTTAAGTGAATCTGGTTTGTGAAAAATGGTCATAAGTCACTTTCTTCAGTGCCATTGTAACAGTCACTAACCGAACTGTTCTAAGTTGAGGACTACCTGTACTTTATAATTTTTTTTCTTTTGGGGGGGATCATCAAGTTTTTGACACCTTGCTAGACGACTGGTGGTATTCGAATATTGCCATATCCTAAAAGTGGTACAATCTGCGAAAAGGTTGAAAAGCACTGTTCTAGTCCTTTCCCTGCTCAAGCAGGAAACCCTATACCATTTCAGATAAATGGTTGTACAATCTCTTCTTAAAAAACTCCAGTACTGGAGTACCCACAACTTCTGAAAACACTGGCAATAAGCTAGCTTATTATTTTTGCTGTCTGTTTTGCACTGGTCACTATCTGTAGCATTCTAAAAGAGTAAACAAAACTTGCATAGGAAAAGCACTGCTTTTAAGCAAAAAGTGACAAAGAGCAAGGGAGAGAATGAAGCTAACCTGAAGCTAACCTAGCTACCCCCATTATCTATTGCCAGATATTTCTCTAATTATCAGTGAGGATAAAACCCCAAGTAGGTATGGTGTAGTGCAGGGATCTTCAAACTTGTAGACTTGTAGACTTTAACTCCCTGCTGGCTGAGGAATTCTGGGAATTGAAGTCCACAAGTAATAAAAGGGCCAAGTTTGAAGACCCCTGGTGTAGTGGTAGCAGTAGCAAAACCCTAATCCTTTCTTAGACCCAGAAACCAGATCTTGCCAACGATTTCCACTAGGTCCATCAGCATCATGGTCTGCACCAGGCCAGCTGAAAGAACAAAACGCCTTGTCAGCTCTTTGCTATGTGAATTGAAGCCAGTCAATGTAAAACAAGTGGGAAAAATCCTTGGAGCCAGAACAGGATCTTTGGAAGCCTTCCAATGATTTACCTTAAATATGAAACATATAAAAACAAATCTACGCATCGATAGTTCATTATTTGTTTAAACAGACTCATGTATGCCACCAATGTCGCTATGGAGTTCAATATAGCTGTAGAAATTTTATTTATCCAACTGATTTTGAAATTTTCTATCAAAACTGTAGTAGGTAGTCCTTGACTTACATCCATAATTGAGCCCAAAACTTATATTGCTAAGTGAGAAGTTTGTTAAGTGAGTTTGCTCCATTTTACAACCTTTCTTGCCACAGTTGTTAAATGAATCATTGCAGTTATTAAGTTAGTAACACGGTTGTTAACTGAATCTGGTTTCCTCAGACTTTGTTTGTCAGAAGGTCACAAAAGGGGACACTGCAACCATTATAAATATGAGTCAGTCGCCAAGCATCCAAATTTCGATCATGTGACCACGGGGATGGTACAATGTGTGAAAAACGGTCATAACTCACTTTTTTCAGTTCCGTTGTAACTTTGAATGGTCACAAACAAACTGTTTTAAATTGAGGACTACCTGTAAATGTTGCCCATCTGGACAATGCAACCAGCTATTTCATCCTGAGGCAAAACCAAAATTTTAGCAATTTTAAGTAAAATTGATAAAATTTTAAAATTGTGTCAAATTCAGAGCAATTATTTTACACAATTGTGACTCTGGGAAATCAAATTAAAACTAAATTTTCTCCTCTTATTCTCACTGGCAGAGTATCATTACAAACATATTTGTCTATTGCTTACAATTTAAACACAGGGCCATGTGCATCTTTAATTATTTTGTATGTTACACTGCAAGCTTTAATCAGTTAAACCTTTTATCAAATTAAAATGTAATAAGCTTTATAATCAAATTAAAAGATCATTTTAATATTAATTATTCTAGATGTCTGCTTTTCCTCAAATGATAAGATAAAAGCCTGAATAGGTTTCATGGACATCTACAAATTGCTTACTACTACTTAGCAGGTGAAAATCTTCTACCCATGTGGTTTCATCCTGCAGTTGGCCCTTGATTTACAACCGTTTGTTTAGTGACAGTTAGAAGTTACAACAACACTGAAAAAAGTGACTTATGACTATGTTTCACACTTATGATTGTTGCAGCATCCCTATGGTTATGTGATCAAAATTCAGACCCTGGGAAACTGACTCCTTTCTGACAGTTGCAGTGTCCCCGGGTCATATGATCCCCATTTGCGATCTTTGACAAGCAAAGTCAATAAGGAAGCCAGATTCACTTAATAATAATAATAATAATAGTAAAGTTGGAAGGGACCTTGGAGGTCATCTAGTCCAACCCCCTCGAGTCCGTCCTTTGGGATATGGTAAAGCCTGTTTACCGACAGGTCAGAGAAGAATTTTTGAAGGTCACAACCTCGTAAGTGGCGAAGACCTCCGTCCAACAAGGTGACCAATTAACAAGATTGACAGTCCTTCATTCTCCTTAGTTCTAGATTGCTTCTCTCCTTGATTAGTTTCCATCCTTTGCTTCTTGTCCTGCCTTCAGGTACTTTGAAAAATAGCTTGACTCCCTCTTCTTTATGGCAGCCCTTGAGATATTGGAACACTGCTATCATGTCCCCCCTCGTCCTTCTCTTCGTTAAAGTAGACATACCCAATTCCAGCAGCCGTTCCTTATATGTTTTAGCCTCCAGTCCCCTAATCATTGTTGTTGCTCTTCTCTGTACTCTTTCTAGAGTCTCAACATCTTTTTTATATCGTGGTGACCAAAACTGGATGCAGTATTCCAAGTGTGGCCTTACCAAGGCAGTGTAAAGTGGTATTAATACTTCATGTGATCTTGATTCTATCCCTCTGTTAATGCAGCCCAGCACTGTGTTGGCCTTTTTGGCAGCTGCAGCACACTGCTGGCTCATATTTAGGTGATTGTCCACAAGGACTCTGAGGTCCCTCTCACAGTTACTACTATTGAGCAAGGTACCCCCTATACTATACCTGTGCATTTGGTTTTTCTTGCCTAAATGTAGAACCTTGCTTTTTTCAACATTGAATTTCATTTTCTTAGATAGCGCCCAGTGTTCAAGTCTGTCCAGATCCTTCTGTATCTTAAGCCTGTCTTCTGGAGTGTTGGCTATTCCTGCCAGCTTGGTGTCGTCTGCAAATTTGATGAGTTCCCCATCTATCCCCTCGTCCAAATCGTTGATATAGATGTTGAAGAGCACTGGGCCCAGAACAGAGCCCTGGGGCACCCCACTATACACTTCTCTCCATGTAGATGCGGTTCCATTGAGGACCACACGCTGAGTACGGCCGGTCAGCCAGCTACGAATCCATCTGATGTGATGCTGTCTGCCCCACATTTTTCTATCTTGTCAAGTAGTAGGTTGTGATCTACTTTATCAAATGCCTTACTGAAGTCCAAGTTAAATTATGTCCACAGCATTCCTCTGATCCACTAATTTTGTCACTTGGTCAAAGAATGCAATAAGATTTGTCTGGCATGATCTATTTTTGACAAACCCATGTTGGCTTTTAGTAATGACTTTGTTTGCCTCTAGGTGTTTGTTGATTCATTGTTTGATTATCTTTTCCAGGATCTTCCCAGGTATTGAGGTCAGGCTGATAGGTCTGTAATTTCCTGGACCCATTTTTTTCCCTTTTTTGTAGATGGGAACTACATCAGCTCTTTTCCAGTCTTCTGGTAGTTCCCCAGTGCTCCAGGATCTTTGAAAAATATAGTTCAGTGGTTCTGAGATCACATCTGCCAGTTCCTTGACTTGGAACCCCACATTAGGTAGACCAGGACCGCTAAACTTGAGCAGATCCGACCTGTCCACGAGTGAATGGTAAAAGAACGGATAGAATTGAACACAAAGATAAGACAAAAAATACCGTGATAAAAACTATCCAAGGTCTGTTTTTTCCCTTTGTGTAAAGACAGATGCAAAAAACGAGTTAAATAGTTCTGCTTTCTCTCTGTTGCTTGTCACCTTGCCACTTTCACCCACTAATGGACCAATCATTTCCTTCACTTTTTTCTTGTTTTTTACGTGTTGAAAGAAGCTTTTTTTGTTATTTTTGACTTTGGTCGCAAGCCTTAGTTCATTTTGAGCCTTGGCTTTCCTTACTTCATCTTTGCAGGCTTGGGCTATTTGCTGATATTCTGACTTAGTTATGTGCCCCTCTTTCCACTTTCTATACTTGTCCTTTTTATCTTTCAATTTGTCAGAGAGGTCTTTATGCAGCCATGCTGGTTTCTTTTGAGAGCTGTTATTTTTCCTCTTTGTTGGTATTGTGCTAGACTGGGCTTCTATTATCTCATTTTTCAAAATTTCCCAAGCTTCTTGAGTTGTTTTCCCCTTGAGGATTCTCATCCATGGAATCCTTCCCAAGCCCTCTCTTAGTTTATTGAAATTAGCTCTCTTGAAGTCCAAGACTCTAGTTTGACTGTGTTCTATTGCCTGTGCTTCCATAATGTTGAATTCCAATATTGCATGATCACTTCCTCCCAGGGTTCCTATGGCTTCAACACCTTCTATCATTTCATTTCTGTTAGTGAGAATTAGATCCAAAATGGCTAATCCCCTAGTTCCTTCTCTACTTTTTGGGAGACAAAGTTGTCTGCTAGGTTTGCCAGGAACCTGTTTGATCTTCCACTTGGTGCAGAATTTGTCTCCCAGTTGATGTCAGGGTAGTTAAAGTCCCCTATTACTATTGTGATGTGCTTCCTACATACCTTAGTTAGCTGACTAGCAAAAAGTTCATCTATTTCCTCTGTTTGGTTGGGTGGCCTGTAGTATACACCTATGGCAATGTCATTTCCCCCCTTTTTATATTGACCCAAATGCATTCAAGACAGTTTTTATCATTGTTGTGCTCTATTTATATAGAGATGTAGTTATTTCTTATATAGAGAGCAACTCCACCTCCTCTTTTATTTGGTCTGTTTTTTTTTAATAATTTAAATCCCTCTAGCTGTGTTCCATGTGTGGGTTTCATCCCACCATGTTTCCGTAATGGCAACAATATCATATCTGCCCTCATTAACCTGAATTTCTAGTTCACCCTGTTTGCTGTTCATACTCTGTGCATTGGTGTATAGACATTTGAGTCCTTTATGACTGGCCCTGTGTTTACTTTCTACATAACCTGTGTGGTGTCTGAGTTCCCCTATTGTCTTACCACCTATTTGGTTAGTGCACTTTGTGTGGCACTCACTATTAGAGGCTTGATTTTTCTTGACAGCAAGGTTGGTATTCTTACATGCACTGATAGCCCTATAACATGCACTGATAGCCCTACTTAACAACCTTGTTACTATTCACTTAATAACTGTGGCAAGAAAGCTTGTAAAATGGGACAAAACTCATTTAACTGTCTCGCTTAACAATAGAAATTATAGTCTCAGTTGTGGTTGGAAGTTAAAGACTACCTGTATTTACTAAGAAAGATGCCCATATATATTTTCTTAAATACACTGCTTCAGATTTCATCTCCAATTTCAACAGCAGAAGCACAATATGACCCTGATAGGTTAAGACAGGGGTAGGCAACCTTGGATCTTTTATGACTCGTGGACTTCAACTCCCAGAATTCCTGAGCCAGCTGGCTGAGGAATTCTGGAAGTTGAAGTCCACAAGTCATAAAAGAGCCAAGGTTGCCTATCCCTGGATTAAGACATTGGAGGTCCTGGTGGACTATTGCTTAAATAAAAGCCAGCAGTGTGCTGCAGCTACCAAAAAAACTAATGCAATGCTAGGCTGCATCAACAAAGGAATAGCATCAAGATCACAGGAAGCAATAGTATCACTCCATACTGCGCTAGTGACACCAATTCCGAATACGGCATCCAGCTCTGATCACAATACAAAAAAGCTGAAGCCCTAGAAAGATTGCTGGGAAGAGCAACAAAAATGATGAGGGATTTAAAGACTAACTTGTATAATGAATGACTAAGGGAACTAGATACTTAGCTTAAGGAAGAAATGGCTTAGGGAGGTCACATGATAGGTGTTTTCTAATACTTGGAAGGGCTGTCATAGGGAAGTGGGGTTGACTTATTCTCCATAATATCTGAGGTCAGGACAAGTAGCAATGGATGGAAGTTTGTCAGAGGTAAATCCATCCTGAACTAAGGAGAAATTTCCTGATAGTGAAAAAAAATATCAATGGAATAGCTTGTTTCCCAGAATTGTGGGTATACCATCACTGGAGATTTTCAAGAAAAGATTGGATAATCATTTGTCTAGGACAGGGATCCCCAACCCCTGGTCCACGGACCAATACCAGTCCACAAAAGCAAACAAAGCCCTATCCGTGGGATGCAGGCAACACACAAAACCATGCACTCTTCCTTTTTCCACGGAACCAGTCCCTGGTGCCCAAAAGGCTGGGGACCTCTGTTATAGGATGTATAAGGACCCCCAGTTGGGCAGGGGGGTGGAGTAGGAGGCCTCCCAGGTCGCTTCCAGCTCTATGATTTTATGATTCTCAAAAAAAAAATATGGGAAGGATAAATCATTACTCTGACTGGCAGCTACAAAAAAAATTAGTAAAATCACCAAGTAAAGCTGATCTACCATGGGAAAGACACAATATCAATGTAGTAAATGTTAAATCATATAAATGATTGGCTTTGGGGATAATACAAAATGCATTATACAATCTTACAGCATTTAGATGTCTATATGTGCCTTAAATTTTGTGCAACAAAAGTCAATGCTGTGTTGAAAACTTCCTTATTTGTTTTCCATTTCTATTGTAAAACCATGAGTAAGTTATGAAATCAACAATTTAGCAAATCTAAGCTTTTAGACTATGACTAGCACTAATACTTTCTTTAGTTTTTCATATAGTAGTCAAGAAATGTAACCACTGAATAAAGCTTCTTTTTCATTTAGTCATAGTGCTTGAAATAGAAGATGAAATTTTGCATAGTTGCCCAGAAACAAAACAGAAGTCAGTAGCAAACTATTACTATACTTTGCCAAACAAATAACATGGATGTGTCTATTAGTCATTAGGATTTAAACTTAATTATAGGAAAACATTACTAATTTATTGAATAAATCAGTGATGCTGAATAAAATGTTTTACATTTGGTTTTAAGCACACTAAAGAGATTATGTACATTTCACATGTACCTCAAGGTTTAATGAAGAGTAGGAAATCTATTTACCTATTTAACTATGAATGCTTGCATGTATATAAGAAGCTGCTTAGGAGAATATATGGAAAATTACTTCAATTAGCAAAAGCAGTAAAACTTACAAATGAAACTTGATCTGTATTTAGCAACTAAAATAAAAGAGAACTTTAAACTTAAACTTAATTTAAAAATATTAATTATTAAGAGAAGCACTTTAAAATATCACTGACATTTATTTTAAGTCAAGCATTCCTTAATTAAAAGTACACTGAATTGTTAGGTACAGCCTGAAACAACTGACAATAATCTAACTAGGATTTTATTCATTCGCTTAAAATTGTTATAATAAAATCACAAGAACTGAGAAGTGCTTATTTTTTTATGCAGTCTTGCCCAGTGCTTTTTTTCTTTAAAAAAAAAAAAAAGGTGCCAGAACTCATACACGTCATACCACCCGCCTTGCCTACCCTACAAGGTTCCATCCAAAAAAGGTGCTGGAACTCCGTTCTGGGCTTCTATGAGAAAAAAAGCCCTGGTCTTGCCCATACTGATATATAATTAAGGTATTCTGATAAATAATATATGAATACAATGCTATATGCCTTTCTGTAGTTCACCCCTTTATGTTCACCTATTTCATCCCTTCTGTTTTGCTGAATGTTCACAATCAAGTGGCAAGGGCCAACTGTAAAGTCAACAACGAAAATAAAATTTAATAAATGTATTAAAAATGTTTACAAATCCGCTCACAAACCTATCTGCTTCTTAACAAGAGTAAGAAAAAAACTTTTCTAATGTTATACTGTTTTGCCATGGCCTCCTTCTTCTGTGGTTTACAATCAATGTATACAAAAGATACTATGACTAGCCAAACAAACAATATTATACAGATTTTATCTGTATAGATCTGATGATCTATGAGGGTCATCCAAAATTTCTCACCATCCACCATCATTTATGTTACAGTATTCAACTAGAATCCTGGAAGTTTGAGAAAAGATTTTTGTTGCCCTTTTCGTTAGTAATGAAAACTTGTCAGAGTCAAAAATTAGAGTCTACAAGGAATCTGTAAATTCCTAGGCTTAGATATTTCCCCTCCTTTTTCTAAGTATCATATCTTCATTATGCACAAATAGTACTAAGCCTTAACGTATAACCTACAGGTTACCTACGGAACCATCCTCCTCCCATTACATCAGCTTCTCTCACACAGTCAGACAGGGAAGGCATGTTGTAGACCCTGCCAGTTAAGGAATTCCTACTGGTAGGATCTAGGAAGAGAGCCTTCTCTGTTATGGCCCCCGCCCTCTGAAGTATTCTTTCCCTGGAGGTGGGATACTCTCCTGGCCTTTCAAAAAGGAGACACGGTTCGGCTGCCTCATGTGGGGAGCCCAGGAGAGCTTGCAGGCGTGTGGCTGGTTAGACCCCTGAAAGCCCTTTCTTCGCCCTTCAACTAATTTTAATATCCAGCCTCCTTTTACATTTTTAATTTTTAAAAAACTTTTATATGTACTGTTTTATAGTCTAACGTAATCTAACATTTCATTCAATCTCTCACTGAGGGAGAGATGGGGGGATACAGAAATGTCTCTGTGTGTGAGTATATGTATGTATGTATGTATGTATGTATGTATGTATGTATGTATGTATGTATGTATGTATACACACATATATTTCTGTATCCATTTATCTCTCTCTCTCTCTCTCTCTCTCTCTCTCTCTCTCTCTCTCTCTCTCTCTGTGTGTGTGTGTGCGTGTGCATATAAAGAGAGAGGGACATGATTCCTCTAATGAACTATGAGAAATTCTAAACATTTAACAATATTTAGAAGATGAAGAGATATTAATTCCCTACCAAACCAGTACTTTCCAACAACAAATACTGATAAATATAAAGCATATTAGCAGAGCTCACTTACACAAATCATAAGACTGATGCATAAGATCTCTCAGCTAACATTTTTAAGTGATTCATCCCAGGAAATTTATGATACAGCTCTGAATCAGCTGCAGCATTCTAATATCTACAATAGATTTCCTTCTGTTCATAGTAATAATGCTCAAGCTTAAGGCATTTTTTTAAACATTTGAATAAAATATCAAATTTTTATTTTATTTATTTGTCAAACTTATATGCTGCTCATCTCGCTGTTCAAGACGACACTGAGTGGCTTACAACATAATAAAACATATAGAACTAAAACAATTATAAAAACTCATATACAATCAAGGAAACCAAAAAACCACAGGTTTAGAGTGCAGAGGTGGTGGTAGCTTCTTTTACTACAGTAGCCATCTCTAGTCCACAGCTTCTCTTTCAGAGTCCCATGCCAACTGGAGTAGCAAAATTTAAGGCATTTCCTAAAGGCCAGAGGGGAGGACCTCACCTCCTGCACCAAGATGTTCCAACGGCCAGGAGCTACGGCAGAAAAGACTTTTCTCCTGGATCTTACTAGCTACAATTCTTGGCTGATAGGGTCTGTAGTATGCTTCTTCTGCCAGCTGAGGCAGACCAATCCCATTGGGGGAAGATGGCACCTCAGATATGTTAGACATATGCCATAAAGGGCTTTAGAAATAATAACTAACATCTTAAATTGAAGCCAGAAATAGATCGGCAACCAGCGCAGCTCACATAATAGGAGTGTTACATGCTATCTTAGGGGCCTCCAAAATTTAAGCGCTGCTGCATTATCTTTATTAAATAAACATGCAATCTGCTCTGAAATCAACCTATACTAGTACTGTATCTGTTAGAGAGGAACTAGATTAAAAATAGAAAACACAAGAGTCCAAATACCTTAACTCTTCTTTTGTTAAACCGGAAAGTACAAATGGGTTTAACTCTTAAAGTTATTTTCTTTTGTTTCTCATAAATCCAAAAACCAATTTCATTAAACATATTCTTAACTTTGTTGTGGAAGAGCTGATAAGAAACCCAAGAGAAGTTTAGAGTTGTGACAGTAGAAAAATGGAATGAAAAACCAAGTATAAATTTCTTCAGTTATTATTATTCTTCAATATTATTTTGGAGAAGCATTATCAGAAAGAGATTCTGAAATCAAAGTCCTTTTTTCTTATCTATTTTTTCTGACACTGAGACCATCATAAGCATCTACTTAATCACCAACATATATACAACCTGCAAGGCCTTATAAAGAAGCTAGGATAGATAGATAGATAGATAGATAGATAGATAGATAGATAGATAGATAGATAGATAGATAGATAGATAGAGATGGACGGATATGAACAATTTCAATTAAAAAGGCTGTTTCAATCTTATCCTTCTGTGCTTTCTTTAAGTATATTCTTTACTAGTATATTTCTGTCTAAGCATATTATATAATATCCTTCTCACATAATCAATATTTCCAGCAAGTAGTCTATTATTTTTTCTCATCCACAGTCTTTTTAATTTCATCATTTCATTAAGCATCATTTTCCATTCTTCCCGGCAGCATATACAGCATGTAACAAAACATATTTCTGTGGAACTCTGTAACTCTGCACTAAGCAACTTTCACATCCACTTTCCTTACTACCACTTAAAATTCATTCTGTTGATAGTTTATCAAATACTTCTGCTTATAGGACTCATGTTTTCTATTTCTGAAGTCATCCTACTTTCTAGTTTTTTTTTTCACTCCTTTCCTTTTCTTCTGTGTGCATTTTTTACCTAGACCCATTTTTAATACTATCAAATAATGAAATGTTTCAGATTTAGAATCCCTGATGTCATTCACTAATCCTCTCAATCTTTCAGTGTAATCACTGAAATAATTCATGTTTTTCTAACTATTACTTTCTCATGCATCTGAATGAATAAACTGATGCTGATATTTTTATTTTATTTCCACGGCAAATGGTATGAACCCTTTATTCATCTTACACTTGAAGTCAAAACCTTTTGTATGCCATGAACATAATCAGAAAGGCCTGCTTTGATCAATTTCACAGATTGCACTTTTTTTTTTTTGTTAACACAGAGAAAGTATACAAAAGGTTACTATTCTTACTCATTGTCCCAAAGATGCTTTTTCAAACAGCAACCGGACTTTGTTTTGCTTTGAAGACATTTCGCTTCTCATCCAAGAAGCTTCTTCAGTTCTGAAGAAGCTTCTTGGATGAAAAGCGAAACATCTTCAAGGGAAAAACAAAAAAAGTTCAGTTGCCTTTTGAAAAAGCACTTTGGGGCAACCATGACCTGGATGAGTAGGAATCTCCATAGACATTCTTACTAATTCTTATACCACATGTAAAATTCTCTGCTAAGAATTAGGGTTGTTAGGGCACATTTTAGCCAATATACCACAAACTTCAATCAAAACCCAATTTTAAAGGTAAGTGCAAATGTTGAACTACAAAAGTTAAGAACTTTGGTTTTCACTGAATGATATGCAATATAAATTATAACCAATAAATCATAACTAATAAAATAAATTAACAAAATAATTTAGTATTATTTTGTGAATATGCATTTCTTAAGGAATCCATATAATTGACTTCCAACAATATAAATTTTGACTCACAAATACTTATGAGGCTTACATTGCTCAAAATACTTTTCTTTAGCATGATCTCTAACTGAACTCACAAAGCAGACTTTTTAATGATTTTAAGTCATTAATACTTTAAGCCAATTCAGCCATTATACTAAACCATATGGTTCGCTTAGCAGTGAGACTGTTTCCATGCATTTGCTGCCTCAAGCTGTGAGTATGTGCAGCTAATAAACTATCCAACATATCTAACATACATAAATATTGGACTGGTTTGTCTGTAAGAAGAAGCCAGAAAACAGTTATTAACATCCATCTCCCAAATAGTTTTTGTAGATTTTTGTACATCAAACTTTAACTTTAGATAAACATGTAACATAGTCATGAATTAAAGACCTACATTCCATTTATCCAGAAAGAGAAAAAAAGAATATTGTAAGATAAGTGCAAGAGAACCAAAATATCAGATTAAATAAATAAAACAAAGCATACAATCCAACGAATAAGTCAGTGATAAGTAATTACTGTAGGTACTTAAATCTCTCTGCTTTCAAATCCATCAATTTTATCAAGAATATTATTTGAGACAGAAAAGGGTTTACCATCTGCCATTTGATATAGGGTAAAGGATGGTTCTCATCTCAGTTCCTCAAAGCCATATGTCAGCATCAACAGTTTTGATCATAATTAGCATTTGTGATGGCTCTAAGCACAAATACAGTCAATAGGAAGAAATTTATCTACCAGATGACATAGGAACAAATTGTACTATATATCATAAAAACATTTATACCTTTGTGCTCTATCAAAAATATATTAAAATTAAAGATGAGAATGGTCTTGCTGAAATTTAGAAGACTTAAAAATGATCTCATAATGTTTTATGACTTTTACAGATAATTTTGATGATGGCAAAATGATTAGGCATATAAAATGCCTAATCATTCTGCCAAATCAAAATTATCCGTAAAAGTCATAAAACATTATGAGATCATGTTTAAGTGCTCTCCTAAATTTCAGCAAGAGCAGATCTTGTTCCTCTGCAGCAGGCATGTAAAACACGTGACGTTACGTGACATCGTGCAACATATCGTGACTTTTTCCCCATTGCCGGCAATGGGGTGGGCGCGATTTCAGCATGACGCATCCGGCCCGCAGGCCAGCAATTTGACATGCCTGCTCTGCAGTAACAATCTGCAAAATCAATGTGCTCATGGTGAGACGTACAAAAAATGCTCTATTATCTATTTAAAAGTAGAAGGCAGGCAAGCAGCCTTTCTGGTAACTTGGGCCTAACCACACTAAGAATGCTGAAACAAATATATTTAGAAACTAACTACAATCATGCAGTTATTGACTAACAACATCCAGTTTTTCAAGTAATGCATACTGCCAAAATCAAAACTTGAGGATACCAAAGTGTGTGTTATCACTTGCAACAGATTTATTTTCTTCAGGAAAAAGTATATCTGGTTTATTAGCAAAAGCTGAAAAAAGCCTCTTTTCATACAAATGTTACATGACTGCTTAGTATCAATGCTGGATTCAGAAGGATCTCAGACCATGAACAAATCTTGTAAATCCACAAGAACCATACCATCCAAGGTATACGGTGCTGAAAACCACCACAAAGATCATTCAGGTGTTAGTGAATGCAGAATATTTGGGATTTTGTGTTCAATTAAGATCTCTGCTGTCACTTGAAAGGACACTAACTTCTTACAAGTATTGCATGCTTAGTATAACTATTTGCAAGGAGATAATATATAACAGAGGTGTCAAACTCCCAATGTCACATGACGTGTCGCGACATATCGTGACTTTTTTTCCATTGCTGGCAATGGGGTGGGAGTGGCTTCGCCATGACGCATCTGGCCTGCAGGCCAGCAGTTATATGATATACATTGTCTTCCACAGGAACTAAAACTACCCGCTATGTCTTGTTTCACCATACCCAAATCTTAATTGATGACAGGAGTATGGAGCCTGTCATCGGTTAAGGTTTTAAGACAATTACATATTTTGCGAGCCTTATGGGGATGGTTCCAAAGCTGATGTTAGATGTCTCCATGTCCATGTACAGTCACTTTCCTGAAACTTGCACACATTGCAAAGTACCTCCTTGCGCTGCCCTAATACAACAAGAACATTTGCAACACAACTCTTTTTATATCTTCTTTCTTATTACAAATTACCTTCTAGTCCATGTTTTGCCATCTTTGACTGTCAATTTTTCAGACTGAAACCTATACAAATTCGGGACAGAATCCCCAGAAGAGCATTGAAGTTAAGTATGCATAAGAAATATATTTTCTCCAAGTAATCAATTTCTACCCCTCTATTATTTCAGAAAGAATAGGCCTGGAACATGCACTTGCCAAGGTAACATGTAGTTCTGCTTGAATTCTGACTTAATCAGGCTGCTTGTCACATGGCTTTTAAATGTAGCGTATCTTTGGCTATGATTACCTACAATTTTCTAGTCTTCTATAAACTTTAAATGTAAAATTCCTCTTTCTAGTTGTAGTTTTGTTTGCTCTAGATATTAGTACTAGAGCAAAGATTAGTACACACCAATCTTGGGGTGTCTTAAAATTAACTGAATACAAGACTTCAGCTATACCAATATATCCAAACTAGAGGATATATATGCCTTCCCACTGGATCCACAAGGGGTAGAATGTTGATTATGCTATCATGACTACTATAATAATAATAATAATAATAATTTAATTTATATATACCGCCCTTCTCCCGTAGGACTCAGGGCGGTGCACAGCATATTAAAACAGATACAAACAAAATACATCAAAAAACAAAAAACCCCCATAAAACCAAATTAAAAGCCAAATATTGGAAGCTGTGTGTCAATTAAAATTTTCTTAAAATCATCCCTACCTAAAATCCTCCCTAGGTCAGGCCCGCTTGCTGGAAAA
>NW_015386400.1:2684080-2704945 GCF_001527695.2 Protobothrops mucrosquamatus | reverse complement strand
TCAGCGATGGGGTCAGCTGACTATGCCGAGGCGCCGGCAGCCACAGCCACTCGGTCTTGGAGGGGTTGAGCCTGAGTCTGTTCCTCCCCATCCAGACCCGTACGGCCTCCAGGCAACGGGCCATCACGTCAAGGGCATCGTTGGGGTGGCCTGGGGTGGAAATGTACAGCTGCGTATCGTCAGCGTACTGATGGAAATCTCATCATTTTTTTACTACTCCAATATAAGCTATTGTTTTCTGAAAAGTTTTACTGAGAACAGTCCAAGCCCCCAGTGGTCTTCCACTGAAATAAAATAATATTGTAATCCTGGCTGATTTTGCATAGATTTTTCAGGATTAATCAACTGTTGACACCTATCTTTTACATAGAAAGGATTAAATTCTAGAAATCATAATTGACAGAATACACACAAACACATATATACATACACACACATAAAACCAACATCAAAGTTTTAATATCACAAAGAAAAATTTACTTAACTACAAACATTTATTTAAATCTTCTATTATAGACCACTAATAGAGCAAGATTGTATGTCATTTTAGTTCACTTACATATGTTCTATCAAGAAAAAAGATTATTGCATAGTGATTTACTGCAGTGCACCTCATTTTACCTGTACTTGTTCTGTGGAACTGCTACTAAGATCATCTCCAGACTCTGAATCTTGGTGGAGTTTTTCTGATCCTTCACCTACAGAATCACAGGGTTGTTCTTGCAAGAAGCTGGTCTTCTCGGTTTCCATACATTCTGAACAATGAAAGTGAGACCCAGATAAGTTCATGTTCTGATTGGAAACTTTAACAAACTGTAATTCATTAAACTTTCCACTGTTTAGTGCAAGTTCTATGCTAAGTCCAGTATTCTGACCTGGGCTACTATTTGGTCCCAGATTCTGGTTGGCATCCTGAGCTTGAACTAGATACGATTTCCCTGAAGTTGAAAGTTCTGGAGATTTATTCACATTTTCTGTTGACCTCTGTAAGCCATGTGCAAGTTTTAGAGAGTTGTTTGGCAGTCCAACTAATGACCTAAGAGGTGGCATTAGTGCTTTGCGGGTTATTTCTTTAACATATTGTGCTGGCACATAAAAGGGTTTGGAGTTTTCATCCTTTTTGACTTGCCACCAGTCATCATTAGTCTTTTTTACTAAGATGTATTTCTCCCCTTGTTTTATCACAATCCTTTTGTCTTTTGCTTCATACTCATAATCATATTCAACTTCAATGTACAGTGGGCCTGAAAGATTTTTTCCAGCCTTGTCAGCCATCTCTTTTAAAAAGCTATATTTCCAAGTGAAAGGTAAGCCACATGGTGTTTCTTCCTCCTGATTCTCAGAAGACCTACAAAAAAATGTGAACATATTATCATGATCATATAATAAATGTCATCTGCAGATTATTTATATATTAGAATGATCCTCTGACAAATCTAGTATATGGGAGGAATTAGCTTACCAAATCTTTCAGATAAACCTCCCTGTTGGGAGATATGAGTTTCCTTGGCAAAAAAAAGTTATTTTTCCAGAAAACTTTCTACTGGCATAAACCTATGGAGACTTGTTTCAGCATGTGCACCTTACATTTAAGAACTAAAATGTTTTATTACTTAGAATGTTACTTATATCTGAATTTTCCTGTAAAAATCCAGAGTACAGTATTGAAATATGTGCTTTAGGGGAAAAATTATAACCTGTATGATTTTAACAGTAATTATTTTGTGCTAAAATAAATGGATCAATACCTGTCATTTGAAAATTTCTACAGAGGCATTATTTATCTATACCTATACAGTCTATTAAGGCACTGACCAGATTAAGAAATGTTTCACAGTGTTACTGCATAATCTGCCTTAAAGCATTTTTATATATTTCTTTTATATTACCTTTAAAACAAAAATAAGCAGTGATTAAAAAAATAAAAAATAACAAAATGAAAATCAGCATAAATTGAATTCAATTATTCAGATAGTAAAAACAGAAAAAGAGAAAAAAATTCATTCAAAGTAATTAATATAGGAACCAAACCATGGGGGAAGGCAAATAATTTGGTTACACTGAAAGACAAATTCCTCTATTCAGTAATTATAAATCCATTTACCTAATCAAATTATCCAAGCAAAAATAAAATAAGTTAAATCTTGTAAAATTTGTTCTTAACAAATCCATGCTGACTTTTTTCAATCACAGCATTGCGATTACAGTTCAACCTTATGATCTGCTCTAGAATTTTCCCAGGAATGAATAGAAGACTCATTGGTGTACAGTTCCTGGAACCTTCCTTTGTCACTTTTGGAAGGCAGGGTCAATTTATCCCAGCCAGTTTTCTGTTTTACCCATTTTCTAGAATTTCTCAAAGATTATTGAAAAAGATTTAGTCAGACCATCAGAAAGCCCAGGATATAATCTAGCTGGCCGTGGGATTCAAACATTGCCACTTTTCTTTTCCCACTTATATTATCTCAGATTTAATCACCAATGCCACCAAGTTCATTCCCTTTGATTTCATGCAGATAGATATTTTTAGCATACAGTACAACTCCTCCTTACAGTTGCTTCTGCTGCTTTTGAATAAGTTGTAGTCTTCAGTTGCTATATTCCAATTATGGGAATCATTCCATCAGATCTCAGTCACACTTATTAAATCATGCCTCAGATAATGAAGACTATGACCTTTACAGGAATGTTGTTTATGGTTTATTACTGATTTTAAAACCTCAGTTTAATTATTTTTCCAGCTATTCCTGTATTTTACTACTCTTTGACTAGATTGTTAGTTCTGAGGTTTTGCCTTCAATTCTCACATGATTCAATTTACCGTAAGCCCCTCCTGATTAAATTCAATATGTTTTGGTTAATCACATTCCACAATTTTGGTGAGAAGGAATCTATCCCTTATCAACTGTCCATCATACAGGTAACATAGACATGAGTCCAAAATCACATATCTTCTTCATCAATTTCAAAGCCATTGATTCCCCTGCACTATCATTCTTTCCTTTTTCAATTCTCTTTCATGGATGAAAATAGCCCATCCAGGTTCTCCAGCTTTATGGTCCAACTGATGTACTTGTAGCTACTCTTGTGCCATTTGTTATGTTAAGACATAAACCATGGTTTAAAATCGGTAATAGCTGAGTTAATATAACATTTTAAGGTAAAGACAAACAAGCACCTACTAGCTTATTTGTGTGTGAAAATGGAATGGAATGGGAACTATGCTGTAAAAATTAGTAATCTGTTTTAAATTCAATGATAAGTATAAGTAATATGTCCCATGTATCGAATAAATGTAAAACTGTCACTGAAAAAAGGTGATCTTAAAAATCATATTGTATTAAAGCAAGTCAATGAGGAGTCTGAAATACAATGTTTAAAAGCAACATAAAAGTCACACTACCCCTTTAATTTTCAAAATAATATATTTCAGGAAACAGTACACTTTTACAACATTTTAAAGAAAATTATAAAAGTATGACGTATTTAGATCCATAGCATTTGGCTGCTGTGTGATGTTGATAACATTAAGTCAACTAAATTATCAACATTACAAAGAGTTTAACATTAACCAAGGTTTAAAAATAAAATTTAAAAACTCAGTCTAATGAAGCCTGAAGCCTAGACAATAGATACTATTTATGTCTCACAGGCAGGCGTACTTTCTCTCTGTCTCTTTGTGTGTGTGTGTGTTTGTGTGTGTTTTCCCTTCTCACCACTCTACAGGTTTGTATCTTCCTCAATTTCAGGTCCTCTATCAAAGGCCTGGGAGGATTCTGTGCAAGATCTTAGCTGTTCTTAGCAATGCACTCTTCTGGACAGTGAGCTTTGATTTTGTTCCTGGGAATTATTGGAGCTTAGAAGTCACCGCCCTGAATGTTCCTGCCTCTATTGGGACCACCTTGGCCTTTACTTTATACACACACACACAAAAACAAACAATGGCAGCACAATAATCTGCCTCTTCAACTGCAGACTATTGTGCTGGCAAGCATTATCCTCTACAGCTATAATGAACACATTAATGATGTTGTTAGACAAACAAAGTTAGTCATTGAAGCTATAGTGGAAGACATTTTGATTTTCATTTGTTATAAGATCTTACCAGCTGAAAGCCAGATGAAGTGAAAACCAATGCATTGGCCTTTGCACAATAGGCATTTTCTCTTATGTTGTGACTTGTCAGCATCTGAGAAACATTTCCATTAAACCCACGATTTCTGGGTACATATTGTATGAGAACAAAATACACCCCCACCGGCATAACTACTTTATTTGTGCAGATTTTTCTACATTTCTATAGCCTCATTTCAAGCAAGTCAGCAGAGCAATGTAGACAAAAGGCCTGCATTATTTTCCACATTTCAGATTTAAAAAAAATCTGACAATTATCAAGCACATAGAAGTCTGGAAAAAAGATAGCAGCATTTCTGAAATCATCACCATGACAGAAAAGCAAGCATACTATGCAATGCCAAGTCACTGAGTTTCAAAATAACATTCTTTTCACATTTTTAGAAAGAAATTGATTTTACACACTAAAATTTTGTAAAAATTTTACTTGACAGCTGAGCTGGCATGAATCATTTGTACTCAATTTCATATGAAATAGTTTCAAAATGAGCATAAAGATAAAACAATCACAGATGGAAAGTATGGACTGTCAAAACCAGTTAGAAAAAACAGTATAATTCTTTTTCAACATACTTCTCCAGCAACTTGGCTTTTCTTCAAAATAGGATCTTCCTTAACTTGGAAGGTGATCACTAACTTAGATTTAGCATCTCAGAGTGCTCAGAATTTTTAAATGGTAAATAACATTTGAGATCAATATTCACAAGCATATGGACTTTTTATCTATTTGTCTCTTTTTCAGATTATCTAGCAAAAATGTATGGATAATATACTATGTTTAAAGCAAATAAAAGAATTTAAAGTGTCTTATAAACAGTAAGCTAGACAGGATAGAAATCTCTCATAAAAAAACAAATGACTATGATGTCCCCCACATACACATTTTGCAATATATTCTATAGAGTGAAGTAAAATTATACAAAGCTTTTTACTTTATCCTGGATGAGATTATGTATTTAACCATCAGTACTGGAATTCTTAAATAGCATATTAACAACTATACAAAAGCTCTTAAGAAACATGTTCTAGGCAATTACCTGCCTTTAAAGACAAATGAACAACTTCCTATCTAAATTATGCTTTTCAACAAGCACAAAAGTAGATTTCTCCATTTTGGAATCTTTCTCTATATAGGAAGTTTGTCAACAGGAGTTAAGGAAAAGGAGAAGAAAGGCATCCACTCCGCAGAAACAACATAAAGCGTGAACATTTCCGGCACAAACCAACACTGGCTGTCAGGGCAAACAATCTCCCTGGGAAGGCTGTTATCACCAGGGTTTCTACATATTTCCGGAAACAGGTTGTATTGCCCACAGAAAGGCAGAATTATGCCTGGGCCCAAGTGGGAAGGAAGTGAAACTATGGCACTTTTCTGCTCTCCGGAACACGTGCCATTTACCAGACAGCACTGTGTGTGTGGGGGTGGAATGTGTGTGTGTGTGTGTGTGTGTGTGTGTGTGTGTGTGTGTGTGTGGAGTGTATGTGTAGATGTATATGTGCATGTGTAGCTAGGTAGATTGAGATAGAACACTTCTCATAAAAATAAAATACAAGATCAAGACTGACTTTGATGTTAAAACTATTTCGTGCTAACTCAGTACTGCAGAAGAAAGTGTGAAAACCCACATACTGTGAAACGCCCCCCCTCCCCATCCACACACCCACCGACCATTGCTAACAGCCTTCTCCAAACGTATACTCCAGGTTCAGGACACCGGTGCCTGGGGATTATGCAATATGTATAGTCAACACAACTAGAAGATCCCACTTCCACGTTAGAGAAGGCTGCCGCTTAGCACAAAGACATTTCATGCAGCACTCACACACACATACACAAATTTGCTATCCTTTCACCTCGTCCGTAATATTTCCCAAACTTTGAGACCAAAAAAAAAAAAGGTTCCGCGCATTGGGAAGAAGTACAGAAAGCTCTTTCCCGCCACCTAATCGCTGTCCGGATTTCTCCGGGTGCCCGACCTCTCTCACGCTCTATCCTCGGCCATACGCGGAATAGCCCTTTGCCCCAAAACTGGGAAGGGGGGGAGCGTTACCCCGCATAATCACCCCGGAGGGAAACGACGCGACCCTATAAAAGGTGGGGCGAAGAGCCAGGCTACGAGGAAGTCCGTCCGCTGGTCCTTCCATCCCCCGCAATTAAGCGATGAGCCACCCCGGCAGCCTCTCCGTGCTGGAAGCGGGCGCGGGCAGCGGCGGCGACGCCCCCTCCTCAGTCGAAAAAGCCCCTCTCACCGGAAATCGGAGTCCCAGGCTGGCGCAGGTCCGCTCCTGGCTCCGAAGCGGCGTTTTGTGAAGAGACCAGCCGTGGCTTCCTTCTCCTCTCGCTCCGCCCCTCACCCCGTTCCGCCTTCCTCCAGCTGCGGCTCCCAACCCCCCCCCCCAAGACCGCAGGGGACCTCGCAGCGCGGCGTCAGACGTTCTCGTCACGTGGTGGGGAAGGTGGAAGAGAAGGGGGGAAACGGGCGGGAAAAAGTAAACTGGGGGGGAATGGGGTGCTGCGTTTCTCTCGAGCGCAGTCGATGGCGCACGCGCACGCCGAGCCGCCCCTTCGCGTCTTCCTCGCATGAGTCACGAATCAGCCTGCTAAGGCATTGATTATCTCGTTTTCGACTTGTAACGACCACATAGATAGATAATTCTGTCCATAACCTGTTCTTTCAGGTGTTGCTATGGTGCGCCTATAGCTTTGTAACGGCGTCCGTCCACCTGGCTGCTGGTCTTCCTCTTCTTTTGTCTTTTCTATTCAGTGCTAGAACCTTCTTCAAAGTCGCATAATGTGAATCATTTGAGTTTGGTCATTTGTGCCTTGAGTGAGGATTTTGGATTGGTTTGTTCCTTGATCCATTGCTTTATTTCCTTGGTGGTCTCAGGTGTCTTCTCCAATACCAAAATTCAACGTGCCAAGCCATAAATTATGCTTTATGAACCAGTTCATTAATTGATTGAAGCTAAATTATTATAATCTCTGCCTTTAGTGACTTCAGTCTCTCAACGCCAGCTTGAAAGGGAGCAAAAGTTACAGGGGGACCTCAGTGACCACTCAGTGGCCATTCAAACTTGTGATGGTGCTGAGTGAGAGATACTAATGACCACTCCTTAAAAGTTCCAGCTGTTGCAGTGTTCCTGAGGTCACATGATCTTCATTTGTGACCTTTGCCAGCTTTTTGACAGGAAAGTCAATGGGGAAGCCTCAGGAAGTCACTAATGGTAACTACATGACATCCTCACTTAACAACAGCATGGATTCAATTAACAATGAAACCGGAAATGTTGGAACTGCTGTTGGTCATATGACAGCATGCTTTATGACAATGATGAGGAATGTAGCAATTATCCTTGTTTTGTAACACAATGTAATTCTGAGGATACACATTTATTAACCAAAGTCCATTCATTTATTAATACACATTTACTAGAGTCCTTCAATTTCTATTAAATATATAAATGGGAAATTGTACACAAAATATGAAATACATGAAAGAGGATGTCTGGGCCATGTCCGAACATGCACATATGATTTATAGTAGAGAAAACAAAAAAAATTAAATAGTGACTTTATGAAGGAATGGTGGCAACCCACCTCTCACAAGTCTGGAGTTGTCCAATATATTCTACAAAATTTTATAATCAAAAGAGATTTGACTTGAAGCCTGAGGATATATAATATGAAACTATTTCAAGACGTTATTCATGCATGTTATGACAATCCTATGCAAAAAGGTTTACTTAGAAACAAATGTCACAGATTTAACATGTTGTGCTAATAATGTGATTTGTTTTGGGAGTAGGAAGACATGTGACCCATTCCTTAAGCCATAGTAATATGTGTGAACCAGGCCATAATAGCATAAACCCAGTACTATATAATATGTTCTGGATTAATAATATGTTGAATGCAGTTATCCTACAAATGTTTACTTAGGAATTAAATCCACTGGATACACCAGAAATTCTAACTTTACAGCATGTACTTTTAGGCTTCCTTTAAACTCAATGGGACTCTTTCTCATGACCGGATTTATTTCAATGTCTCAAAGACTCACTTTTCCAATTCTATTCTGTAACTGAGTATGGACTTAAAACTGGGGATGCTACATTCCTAGTACAACATCACAATATTAATTTTAAATAAACCTCATTAATTACAGTTGAGGCATTTGTATAGTAAGGTCTTAATTATGGATTCTGAAATATAGGCTCTGTTGCTTTAGATTTCACAGTGTAATCCCCCAAAGTTAATGAATGGGACTAGGATAAATCGTCTGTATTTATTTCTTTATGAACAGGAACTCAACTTGTTCCTTCAGTTGTTGCAGTCAAGGATTCATGGGAGGAAATTTCTGCCTGGAGTCAATTGCCCAAGTTCTCTGGTACGTATATTTGCCTTTTATTTTTCATGTCAATCTGTCATTTGCTTTGTTCCCCCTCATGTTGCTATCTACACAGCTGAACACTCATGTAACTCCCACTCTTCACATATGGCTTTCAACTCCCCTTTACACTGAGGAACAAAGAAAGGAAGTGGAGATGGCTCAGCAAAGATAGCTCTCTCAGTTTGAGGAACAGAATATCCCTGACAGCATAATTTGGATATGTCCATTCTTTCTTCTCACTCATTGCCCCCCCTCCTCCGGCTGGCAACAATCTCCGTGTAATTTGTCTAAAAGAACCTGGCTTCCAAACACTAACATTCTCTTATTTTTCTCCTCATTCTGTCCTTTTCTTATTAAATTCCCTCCTACTCACATTCCCCACTCCAACAAATTATCTGACCTGTTAACTCCTTAGCAAGCTGCATCACACTGGAGTCAAAAGGGCATGAAATAAACTTGGTCATGTATGCATCCATAGAAGATTTATTAACAATTCTCAGATAATTCTTTCTAGCCCTTAATCTAGTCAGCATTTGTTTCTGATTCATATCATTAAATGATTGGGACTGGACTATCCATGTTCTTTTCATCTCATCATATCTTCAATTAGTTTCAGCATCTTGACTTCTCATTATTGCCATTCAAGGCAATAATCCACTGAGGATGACAGCTGTTCCTTTAAAAAAAGGGTTGCCAAGGAAAGATGCATATTGTTGTTTGTTAGTAAGAAGGAATGCTTGTGAAAAAAAAGAAATAAAGGAAAATACTCATTGTGAGGATCATAGATAATACAAATTCTCCTACTGAATAAATTTTACAAATTAAAAAACACATTTAATTACATTACAAATTTAGGAAGCTACTCTTCCTTGTGCAACTGTTCCATTAACAATGGTACTATTAGAGGTTCAAACTGGCATCTCTCCACATGTTTGACTCAACATGCTTTTGTCAGAAGCTTCTCATTTCTCAGCCGAAGGGGGTCATATCACATATTACATGAATTGTTACTTTAAAGAAAAACAGCACCTATTTTATTTTGTAAGGACGGGTACCATGAGGGCAGGAGTTGTCTTACGCTAAGCTTTCAATCCAGGTGGAGCCCATTTTGGATTCTCTAGGATTATTTCTAGATTATTTCTCCCAAATTGTGATATAAACAAGATTTATTCTGAACTGCAAAAGATGGGGTTAAAAAAATGAAAAGACATAGGACGTGCACTGGGAGTGTAAAATGTATTCTTGGTGCTCACGAAGGCATATTAGCTTACATTAAATAGTTTTATTCCCTTTTGTTTAGCAGTCTGAAATCTGTTTAGTATCTTGGTTGTTAAACAAGTAATTTATTTAAATCAGCCATTGAAACTAATGCATTTCAAACAAAACTTTTACTTAGGAACTAATTTATATTCTATTTAAATACATTAAGAGTGTAAACATAAACATTTTGTTTCACAGCAAGATGAAAAACAGTGTAGTTAGTTTTTACTGAATTAATACTTCACATTAAATTAAACCTTTGCAGACTGAATCCTGATTCATTTAAGTCCTTTGCATATCAGTATACTAATCAATATAAATCCTTAGGCAGCAAACCTCACACTCCCTTGCATGGATGTTGCCATCTAGTTGGATAATGAAATGTCTACAAGCAAACATCCAAGCAGAAAGCACCAAGAATTCTACAGTATCAACTAATTTTGGCAGCTTGGATCAGTTTTAAAGAACTATTGCTTTTACCTTGCTTTTACTGTTTACTATTTTTTCAGTAAATGAGGAGAACAACAGTTACAGAATGGGATGGTAGGAATCCTTTTAGGTGTATTGCAGAGATATGAGATGAAAACTATTATGGCTGGGCACCTCAAGTTTATTTCAGGCTCACAAAAATGGCTATTCAGTGTGGAAAGAGATGAAGAATGCTTTCAGCATCTTCCAAATAGCAATAATACTTGTGAGAAAATCTTGCTTGCATGTAAGAGGGCCTAAGGTCTGATCCTCTTGGCTTCTGGAGTTATCATTATATTATCTATACATGTCTCTAAAATATGAACATGAGCCGTACATAGCACATCTGTTTATTTCTTCAAATCACCTTTTTCCACTAACACCCACTGTTATGAAATGCCTTTCTGTAACCCCATTGATGTGGGTTAACTTTCTAATTTCCTGGCATTTCATGAAACAGCTCAGTAAAACACTTTTGCAAGTCAAGAATGCCTGCCAAGTTCATTCCTCAATTCTGACTGTTCTTTAAAGAAAAAGGCAAAGTGATTCAGATTTCTACATCCAGCTATTAAATGCCCTCAAACCATTTGAAGAACTCCCACTGTTATCGGGTAAATTAAATGTAAAGCCCTTTGAGATGAAAAGTGAAAGTCAATGTCATTTTGCAGGCTATAAAGGAACAGAAACAAGGCTACAGTAATTCTGATAAGGTATTGCTCCAGATATTTTTTTTAATGATATTTCCCCTGCTTCTACTTTAAGCATGTGTCCTCATTTCTTTTTCCAAAAACAAAGACCATATAATGTCTTGGAATTTATATTGGCATTGCAGTCCAATGTATAGCTATATCTAAGATGCAAAAGGTTAGTTTCAAAAAGTAAGACAGAGAAGCAATTCATGGCCATGTCGTGGTGATGTCAATGCTGAAACCTAATCATCCCACAAATTGGCTGCCAAATTTGGATGATCTTTATATAATAGCAAAGTTGTACACAAAACTAATTCTTTGCTGCCATCTATCAGTTGTCCAGATTTGTGTAACCCAGATCTGGTATGCTTCTGGAACCTGAAGTTGGAAGAACAGCCAAGGCAAGACACAGATTAGAAAGACTTTTGGTTCAACCTGGGGCACTTTGGTTGTTGCTGAACTACAATTCCCAGCATCCTTCCGCATTGGCTCCTCTATTTGGGCTGCTGGAAGTTATTGTTCAACACTATCTAGAGTTCTGTAGCTTGCCTATCTATGCACTTGAGTCAACACAACCAATTTCTATCAAGCAACCATCATGTCTGTGACATCCATGACAAGCACATCTAATAAATAATTTGCTTAAATCTATATAGGCTTAGATTAACTGCTAATACTAAGTAGACCAAGCACAGATTGCATCAGATATGGGGGGAACCTAAATTCAAATCTTCACTATATTATAATCTCCACTAGAGTGAATTATGATCTCAACTGAATCTATTCTGTAGTATCTTTACAAAGACAAAATGATAAGGTTGGAAGATAATACAGATAATGCTATCTTAGACTCCTGGAGGAAATATAGTATAGAGATAAAACAAATAATAAAAGTAACTCAAAGAATCTAATTCTTGTGCAGGGAATTTTACTCAAGACTCTCCAATCCAGATAGAGCCTCAGTCTGCTGAATTAAATGGTAATTGTTTCTGGGTAAATTTCAGAGACAGCAGCCTAATAGCAATAGTTATCTGGGTATATATCCTCAATGTCATTTTCTCTAGGAGCAACGCCTCTCCATTTTTTTCTTTAACTCAGATCCTTGGCAGCTTCTTCCTACTCACCTCTTTATAGCAATACTTTTGCCACCTCCACAGATTAAACAATACAATCACCTCCTTCTCCCTTTAACAGTCTAAGAAAACATTTTGGGTAGGAAATAGGCAATTCACATGTCAACTCTCAAATGAATAACTGTTTTAAAATACACTATTACCTAAGGTTTTTGGGTTTTTTTAACACTAAGAAGAAATGTTTGTGTGCATATTTATGGCTTAAGGGAAACAGAAAATAAGCAAAATAAAATGAAATACCATCCATGCTATTCTGAGGTTTTACTATAACTCATATGTGGACACGTATGAGTTCTCATCATCACTAGTTCTCATTATGGGCCACAGCATACTCTTCAGTTTTGTGTATGTAGATGAATCTCCAGCATTTTTGCCATTTTTTTATTTCACCACCTTTTGTTGCTCAAGCAAGACTCAGATGGATCTGGAAGCTTTTCCTGTGATACACTTAACCACAACTAGCCTAACCTCTATTAGACAAGCATATTGCATGAATTCCACTGATGGAATTCATTGATTCATGGTTGGATTGATGATATAAACAGGAGTTATGAGCTGTACTTCTTTAAGTCTAGCATGTGTACATGGACAGCCACAACTGGTAGAAATATTATCTAAATTGAGAAATTTCTATCACTGAGAAACTTCTATCTTTACTTCTAGAGAAGTTTTCTACAGAACCAACACTATGCTATGTAGAGGATTTTTTCCTTACTTCCCATAATATTTATCAGATTTGAGACACAGCTCTTTAACCCAGCCATAAGAGAAGTGAGGTTCATATAACAGGACTTTTTTGTGGTGGCTCTGATCTTTTTGTCGACCATTAGAAGGATTTAAAGACTAATTGTGTGGGGACATTTGCTCAAATTACATTTCTCTTTTGGACTCAAATTTCTTTTATCTGACCATTGTCTTGGTTGAGGGATTTTGTCCTGTTCTTCAAGCAAAAGGAATAACCTTGAGGAACTGGAAGAAAAGCCTCAACCAAAAAAAGAGTCAGATAAAAGAAATTTTAATCCAAGTCAGAGATGTAATTTGAAAAAATATCTCAGACGTGACCCTCCCTAGTTCGCGCAAAGGAAAAAAAATAGGAGGGCAGACAAGTATTCAGACTTGCAAGGTTCTGTTACTGTAACCATATAATAAAAGTTGCATTAGTATTCATAACTTTGGTTCTGATGTACATTGAAGGGCTGACACTAATTTATTCCAATCTCTTATGTGATAAAAGTTTATCATACTAGAGTGCTTCACAAGGACGGGTAATACTAATTCAGAATGCCAAATATGATACAATGGACAGATCAGCATAAATTGTGATGCTGCTTCTACAACTCCCTGGACACACATAAAAATTAGGCCCTTGAAAGGAAGGCAGTTGTACCTTCTTCCAGAATCGTTAATGGCAAGGCATTAAGGCTGGAATGAATAAAAGCTTTTCTACAAGGAACAGAGAGAATACTATATAAATACTTAAAAGTATTTATAAAGTATTTATAAAATCAAGTGGTTGATTTTATAGAAAAGAAATTCGGCTCTTTTCTTCTAGATATAGGGTTCTTTTGTAGGGCCCTTTTAAAAAATTAAGGTTTGCTCCCGGTTTATATAGCATTGCTTGCCCTGCTAGTGTTAGTGATGGTGTGATAGACAACCACATCCTCACCCCAGTGACCAAGCAAACTATTCTATATACTATATGATACTTTTCTAACACATCCCCATTGGCACTGGCAGGGCAAGCGACTCTATATAAGCAGGGGGCAAACTTCATGCTCACTAGCACTGATGGTGTTACCTAGTTGAGTAATTAAATTTTTGCAAATAAATAATTAAGCTCTGAGAGCATTCAGGACTCCATAGTTCAGCTCTGAGCTATATACTGTATATCCTCTTCTATTGAAAGAAATATCTTTCAGCTACCATAAAGCGTCTCAAACATTTTTCTCTGTCTGGAAGCTGGTATAAATAAAATTGAAATTGTGCTGCTGCATAATACATTGAATTATTGGCTAAAAGCAGTTTTCTATTCCATTTGATCTCTGATTGCTTCTGAGAAATTTATTAGCAAATGGAAAAGCTTCATTCTGCAAAACTTGAATTATGGTTGTAGTAATCCAGTGTGATATAGTTGTTAAGATGCTGAACCAGGAAGGGGAGACCCACTTTGTAGTTTTCCTTTAGATAAAAAGGCCAGCTGGGAGACCTTGGGACAGTCACTCCCTCTGAGCCTATTCAGTGTCTGCAATAAGGTGGCTGGTAATAAAGAGAGCTTTGTTTTTATATATCAACATAAACAACTTATTACTTTTATTCTTAATAACAGCCTAATGTGGGAAGATGAGTTTCTAGAGGCTCTGTTTGTTTTTTCCTAAGCCAGCTATTTCACTCCAGCTTCATGCTGTTAATCTTCCTCTTATAGACAGGCTCCCCACTACTAGTGACAAAAACAGGATTCAGTTCTATTCCCCAAAAGTTTAATTGATGTTCATTAATTGAAACACAAAATCTCTCCTAAAAATGATACATTTTAAATGTGCATGTATGCATTTCCATGGAACAGCACAATTAACCTAAGAAAATAGGGCTCCATCTATTAATTAACAATTTCTACCATAATCTCACCCTAGAGATCCAATCAAAGCCCATCTTCAAATCCAGGAAGGCAGCATAAGGGAATCTCAACATTGAAATTTTTCCATCAGATAATTTAGATTAATACATCGATCTATGGTTGAGTGTCCCATCCTTAAGTCTACTTGTTCATCAACTAAAACCTTTTGAATGGGAGGGAGGATAGTTGCCTGAGGGGGGATATTTTCAAGTTGATATTAATTATGTATCTGACTTTTCCTTTAAAGAGCCAAAGGCAATATTTTCTATTATTTTTGACTGATGAGAAATCTCACTCATTTCTTCTTGCATGTAATCCCTATATATTAAATAGCAGTGCTTTGCTCTACTTTACAGAGCCTTCCATGTCTAAGCACTGTTAGCAGTGATTAGTATAACTCTTAGTTATGTCTCATACCTATTTGATGACTCACAGCCATCTCACAATAAGGCGGGGACAGTCAGTCTTTCAATTGCCCAGAGCTACTGGGCATGCGTGCTTGTATATGTGTGTGTATGAAAATTATTTATATTCCAGTTCTTTTATCTTCTAGAACTATCATCATCCACCTTCTCTACACCAATGACATCAGCCAGTATGCTAAGAATGAACAAGACATTGACTTGCTGATCCACTTGATATGGATCTACAGTAAGGATATTGGGGTGTAATTTGACCTGCAAAAGTGTGGCAGGTGGTAATCAAGAGAGGAAAGGTGGTTAAACTGATGGGGTGGCTCCACATAGCACCCTAGCAGGCACACAGACCAGTTACAAGTACCTTGGTATTCTACAATGATATCAAAGGAGGAGGAAAAGAAAACAGCAAAATCCAAGTACTTCTAAAGCAGAGGTCCCCAACCTTTTGGGCACCAGAGACAGGTTCTGTGGAGAAAGGTTTTTCCACGGACTGGAAAGTGCGTGGTTTTGTTGCTGCCTGTATCCCATGGATAGGGCTTTGTTTGTTTCTGTGGACCGGTTGTTAGCATGTTGGGGACTCCTGTTCTAAAGGATAAGACCTAGAAGCTTCAAGTTTGAGGCTTCTGTATAAGTTCTTAACTGCGATGGCTCTTTGGTGCTCTATGGATTAGCTGTTTTCTTGCAGACTTTTCATTACTCAAAGTAGGTAACATCATCAGTGCTAATGATGTTTCCTAGTTTGGGTAATGAAACATCTGCAAAAAAACAACCAAGCTGAGAGAGCACCAAGGACCCCTTCATTTCAACCCCGAGCTACAAATATTTTCTTTTAATGACATTAGCTGTTCTTAGCATTCCACTCTTCTGAACAAAGACTTCTGATGTTGAAATCACTTTCATAGCTTACTGTGTTTTCCCGAAAATAAGACCCGGTCTTTTTTCTTTTTTGCCTCCAAAAGAGGCACCAGGTCTTATTTTTATGGGGTGTCTTTTCCACTCATCTTGCAGTGGTGGCACTGACAGCCCCGCCCTGCTGGCCCACTTCTTCTGCAGCTGAAGGAGCAGTTTCATTCTGCAGCTGAGAATGGAGATCCAGCCTGTATTTCGCAGTCAGAGGCCTTTCCGGAAAGGCCGGAACTGAGCTATGAAATCCATAGCTTTGGGGGGGGGGGGGGCTAGGCAAGTGTCGATCCATGGGAGACCTGGCTGCAATGGTAAGCTCCCCCCCGCCCTAGCTTGATTTTTAGGCATGCACCTCACCCCAAAACTAGTGCTTATTTTGGGGGTAGAGCTTATATTAGGCCCACTCCCAAAAATGAAGCTAGGGCTTATTATCAGGGCAGGTCTTACTTTCGGGGAAACACAGTAGGAGTCATAGTCCTTCAGATCCTGATCAGAATAACAGAATAACAGAGTCAGTAGGGACCTTGGAGATCTTCTAGTCCAACCCCCTGCTCAAACAGGAGACTCTATACCAGGGATAGGCAACCCAAAACACTCAAAGAGCCATCTGGACCCGTTTCCCACCAAAAACAAAACACGGGAGCCGCAAAACCCTTTTGATATCTAAAATGAAGATAACACTGCATATATCCTTTTTTACCTTTATGATATATATATATATATATATATATATATATATATATATATATATATATATATATATATATATATATATATATATATATATATATATATATATATATATATATGTTTTCTGAGGTTTTCACGGGTGACCAAAGACTCACTATATATATATATTCTGAACTCCCTATAATTACTCCCTTGACTCTGCTGGCAAAGAGCGGAAGAGAACCTGTGGCTCAGTGGCTAAATCACTGACTAGTATGTATAACTGCCCAGGTTCAAATCCCATAAAGGGTATGGCTAACTGATGAAGGCAAAAAAAGCCAGAAATGGTCCATCTTAGTCTCCCAATTTAATTCTTTACTCTTTGTCAGAAAAAAGAAATTTGGATATAAAAATATTTCGCAGTTGCGACTTGNTCTGCTGGCAAAGAGGGGAAGAGAACCTGTGGCTCAGTGGCTAAATCACTGACTAGTATGTATAACTGCCCAGGTTCAAATCCCATAAAGGGTATGGCTAACTGATGAAGGCAAAAAAAGCCAGAAATGGTCCATCTTAGTCTCCCAATTTAATTCTTTACTCTTTGTCAGAAAAAAGAAATTTGGATATATATATATAAAAATGTGATCCCTAGGTAATTCCATATTAAAATCAGTGAGCAAACACGAGCACCAGGGAATATGGTAAAATAATTTAATATTAAAATTACTAATTAAAACACCAATTAAAAACGCCTAGCTTTCGTCAGTTATCTGCTGACGTCCTCAGGGCTCAAAATGTCAGTCCATGGGAGATTCACTTTTATAGTTTGACCAGCGTGTGCGCACGGCTCCTTGACCTCGTTATTGGGCCGGCCATGACTAGGCACGTTCCTGACGCCGGTTCCTTGGCAACATTGATGGCATTTACACTGTAAAATCAGCGGAGGAATTCCTCAGCAAGGTAAAAACTCTGAGGGTGGAGGAGGACGAACTCATGGTGTCTTTTGACATCGTTTCGCTGTTTACCTCCATACCCCAGAGTCTTGCAATTTCAATCTTGAGGGACCGTTTAGAACAGGAGAACCTGAAGTATCAGCAGGACTCCCTCCATACCGAAGACCTCATTAAATTGGTTGAGGTGTGCCTGAAGACTTATTTCACCTTTCAGGACACCATATACGAGCAAACCAAAGGTACACCTATGGGGTCGCCAATCTCCAGTGTGGTTGCGGAGGTGGTGTTACAACAGTTAGAGCACATAGCGATGGCCCAACATCAACCTAAGTTTTGGGCTCGCCGTGTGGATGACACATTCACCGTCATCAAGAGGGATCAAAAAGCTGACTTTATGGGCATATTGAACTCGGTATACCCGGATATCCAATTTACGATCGAGGAAGAAAACCGGGGCTCTCTAGCGTTTTTAGACGTGTTGGTTACCCGTCAACTAGATGGAACCCTTGGCACCAAGGTATACTGAAAACCAACTTGCATGGATAGGGTGCTTCATTATAGAAGTAACCATCCGGTGGCCCATAAGGTCAGCTGTCTTAGAACCCTCTTCAAGCGAGTAGACTCTCACTGTAGCTCTGATAGCACTAGAATTGAAGAGAAGAATTACCTCTTCCGTGTGTTCAAATGTAATGGATACCCCACGAGGTTCATTAGGCGACACTGCGTGCCGCCTGAACCCCGAAGGAACCCACGCACAGAGGAACCTACCCCAAAAACGACGCTTGTTGCCCTCCCCTATATTTGCAACGTTTCGGAGGCTACGGCCAGAATCTTGGCACCCCATAATGTAAAAATAGCTCACAAGTCCACCCAGACACTACGTACTGCCATTATGCACCCAAAAGATCCGCTCCCCAGCATAGAAAAGTCATCAATAATCTATAGAATTAACTGTAGAGACTGCTCCAATAACTATGTTGGGGAGACCTCTAAACGGTTGAAAACTAGAATACAGGAGCATAAATTAGCAATCAGAAGAGGGGAACAATACTCACAGCTATGGACGCATATGGCAGAGACTGGGCATCGGTTTGATTTTGAGGGTGCACAGGTTCTGGCCAGTGATGGTACGAAGGGTGGCCCCCTACTTAAGGAGGCATGGCTATCCAATAACGATTCCATTAATTGCCACATCGACCTCTGCCCGGCACATCTATCTTTAAGAACCTGGTGTATGGGCCCCCCATCCCATTGCAAACAGCCCGTGGAACCATCGAGTGTACGAGTTGGTGGAACATTAAAGAAACCCCCCCCAATCCCCGGGTCATCCCCAACGAATTACTGACACCCTGGAGAAACATGAATGGCATCCCGGGGACCCCCCCCCCCAGAATCGACGAACACCCCCAGGAGACCGAGGAGACATCGCACGGAATAAAAAGGGGAGGCTATGCCCTAACAACTGGCACACCTCACCCTAGGCAGCCAGAAAGCCTGGTACGGCTCGATAGGAGCCCATGGATCGATTAAAAGCAAAGGACCGTACCGACAGAAGCCCAAGATCCCCCACCCCATCAGGAGGAGGAGGGAGCTACTACTCCCCCAACCCGGCAGGAGACGACGATCCATCCGCCGCACGGACTGCAGACTCCAGCACGAACGCGCTGGGGAGGGGAGCAGAGCAAACCGAACGATCCATGTGATGACAGGCAGACGGAAGATACCAACCGATGGGGAAAGGGGAGGACTATGACTGTAACCCCCGACCTCAGATCCCGGACTCCAGCATGAATGCATCGGGGAGGGGAACGGAGCAAGCCGAATGACCTGTGTGGTGGCAAGCAGACGGAAGATACCAGCAGAGGAAGAAAGGGGAGGATCGCGATTGCAACCCCCGACCTCCGTATCTGCGATGACAGCTACATCGGACCTGGACTACAGGGGGGGGATAAGAAAGGAAAAAGCCGCACCATCGGGAAAGAGACGGGGAAAGTGAATAAGGGGAGTGCTGAGAGGCAGATGACTGACTGGGAAGGGGAAAGGGAAAGGATCGCAACCCCCGATCATTGCACTTGCAATGATAATTACATCAGAACAAAAAAGGGGGGAGATAAGAAAATAGGAGGCTGTACCATCAAAAAAGAGGACGGGGAGAGGGGGGGAGATGTTAGAAAGTGAGTTGGCGTGACATGTACTCGACTATGGACAAAGAGGTGTGGAGCGGTATTGGAAAGGACCCAAGGGAGAGGGTGTGAAAGGGATATGGAAAGGAAAACAGGAGATGGATCTGGGTGTGTGAAAGGAGATCTCCCATTGACATCTAGCTCTAAAAAAGAAGAATTCCCTGATGATAGCTGTGCGAATGAGAGGTGCGGGAGGGAGGAAGCTGTTGCCAAAGAACCAGCGTCAGGAACGTGCCTAGTCATGGCCGGCCCAATAACGAGGTCAAGGAGCCGTGCGCACACGCTGGTCAAATTATAAAAGTGAATCTCCCATGGACTGACATTTTGAGCCCTGAGGACGTCAGCAGATAGCTGACAAAAGCTAGGCGTTTTTAATTGGTGTTTTAATTAGTAATTTTAATATTAAATTATTTTACCATATTCCCTGGTGCTCGTGTTTGCTCACTGATTTTAATATATATATATATATATATATATATATATATATATATATATATATATATATATATATATATATATATATATATATATATATATATATATATATATATATATAGAGAGAGAGAGAGAGAGAGAGAGAGAGAGAGAGATATGATATATATAGATATAGATATTATGTCAAAATAATTGCGATCACCAAGAGGGGGTAAAATATTTATAAGCAGTTAAAAAGTTTATAAACAATTTAAAAGCAGTAAAACATTAAAAATTATAGGCAACCAAGCTTTCGTCGGGCCCTCCCGACATCTTCAGGGTTGCTAAGACGGTTTTTGGGAGAGTTTATATAGCGTTTTCAAATGCCTGCATCCGGCTGCGCGATCGCGTGACCGGGCCCCAGTATATGCGCTCCTGCGCGGTACCTGTCTTCCTTTTACCCACGTGTAAACGTTTTGCCTTCCTTCCCTGCTTACCATTATGAGGCTCCTGGCTGTCCTCGTCAGGGATCATTTGGGGTTCTTTCTTACATCCCTTATCCACTTCAACCCCCCCATCCTTCCCCTCCAAGCCATCCGTCCCTTCCCTCTCCTTCATACCACCATCAATCCCTCTTC
>NW_015386400.1:2680707-2683322 GCF_001527695.2 Protobothrops mucrosquamatus | reverse complement strand
TCCTGGCATCCTTCAAACTATCATTCCTCCATCCGCTCCGTTCTATTGCCTCCCCACTGCTTTCATCCTCGAGGGTCCATGTATCTCTCGACTTTCCATCACACCATTCACTGCATTCTCCTGTATACCCAACTCTCCCCACCCCACCTTCCACTACCCCCCTCACGCCCTCATCTGTACCGTCTAAAGGTCCTTCATCTCCCTTACGCGTTCCACTAGGGCTTTTACCCATCCTGCAACTGGCTCTATTATTATGGAATTGCTTGATTCCACTTACTCGCGGGGAGTCGTGTGCTCTACCTTCATAATCCTTCCCCATCGAGTCCAGGTTGATCCCTTCTTCTCTCCCTCCAGTTGCAACACTTCGTGTGTTTCCTACCTCTTCTCTTTGCAACTCATTCCACACTCTCTCTACATTCCCACAGCATGCATTCACCCCGTCCCTACTTATCCTCAGATTCCCTTTATCCAACCCACCCTCTTGTTGCAACCACTCACCTCTTGTCATCCCTAATGCTACCATTCCACTACCACCATCCTCTCCCCCATGGGCCCCCCCATACTGCACTACTTCCGTCCCTTTATTCATGCCTCCATGGGGTCTTTCATCCATCCATCCACCCCATTCCTTTCCCCGAGCTATCACTTCCCAACCTCTTTCATTCACGGAGGCACATACGTCCCCCGATCTTTCATTATACCTTTCGTTCCATTCCCCTACAACCCCCACACATTCTGGCCCACCTTCTACCATTTCTTTCGCACCCTTATTCATACTGTACGGGGATCCTTGTCCCCCTTTACACGCTCTATGGGAGTTCTTTATCTTATGATCTTTGACGGATTCCCGGGCGGTTTTTCCTTTGCCGAGCCTCCCCATTGAATTCAACATAATTTCTTCCTCTCCCCTTCCAATCGCGCCATTACGTACGTCTCTTATTTCTTCCCCTAATACCTTGCTCCCCACTCTCCCTCCATCCTCGCAACAAACGTTCATCCCACTCTTACTTGCCTTCCAACTCCTTCCGTGCCGCCCCTCCTGTTGCAACAATCCCCCACCCCCCATCCCTTCCATTTGCCCCCACTCCCTATCGCTCGCTGAGGTCTTGACATCCTTCAAACCATCATTCCTCCGTCCGCTCCGTTCTATTACCTCCCCCTTGCTTTCATTCCCGAGGGCCCATGTGTCTCTCGACTTTCCATCACACCATTCATTGCATTCTCCTGTATACTCAGCTCCCCCCACCCCACCTTCCATTACCCCTCTCACACCCCCATCTATACCGTCTAAAGGCCCTTCCTCCCCCTTGCGCATTCCACTGGGGCTTTTACCCATCCTGCAACCGGCTCCCTTATTATGGGGTTGTTTAATCCCACTTCGGTCTATTCCCTTCCTGCTCGTGTTACTCGCGGGGGGCCGTATGCCCCATAGCTTTCCCCTTTGCAGTCCATCCAGTTCCTCTATGTCTCGCTCCTCCGTGTGTTCACCATCCTCTCCCATCTTCAGTCCATTTGGCTTCTCGTTCTCTCTTTCATCAATCAATGGGCGTTCCATCCTGCTCCGGGGTTCTCTCCTCGTGTTAGATCCACTGGGGATACGTTGGTGTCCTTGCCAATGCTGGTTGACGGTAGGGCTTTCTCGTACGGGGTCTGTGGAGTCCTGGATCGTCCCCTGAGCCCCCATATCCCAGGGGGCGGTGGTTCTAAACACCTTTCTTCTGTAGTCCCGGTTTTTGCCGCGGTGATTGTCCTGCCACATTTTAAGTGTTTGATGTGCCTGGCATATATCGATATGCCGGTTGATGGAATCCCGGCCCGAAAACCAGGCTTCTTTCAACAATCTACCACTTTTGGTGGCATCCACAGCGAGAACTTGGGCATGCTCAAAGTCAAAGCGATGATCCTGCTCGGCCATGTGAGACCATATCTGTGAATACTGCTCACCTCTTCTAATGGCCAAGTTATGTTCGTGGAGGCGGGTCTTGAGCCTTTTTGATGTCTCACCCACGTAGTGGCTCTTACAGTCCAGACAATTAACCCTGTAAACCACTGCCGATCTTTCCATCGTGGGGAGGGGGTCCTTCGGGCGCATAATCCTTGAACGTAACGTTTGGTCCGGCTTATGGGCTACTTGTATGTTATATGGAGCCAGCAGCCTGGCCGTGGCCTCCGATACATTATTGATATAAGGTAGTGTGACGCGTGTGCGTGTGGTTTGCGTGTCAGGTTCCCTTTCCCGTTGGCTGTTATGGGATCTCGGTACCCCACTATAGCGTCTTATAAATTTTGGGGGGTAACCGTTCAGACGGCAGATCCGGTGCAAGTGCCTCCTTTCCTCAAATTTAGCCCTCGCTGTGCTGCAATGCGTGTGTACGCGCTGGAATAACGTCCTAATACAGCTGGCCTTATGGGAAACCGGATGATTGCTACCATAGTGGAGGATGCGGTCCGTATGAGTTGGTTTACGGTATACTTTAGTGTTAACGGAACCATCTGGCAATCGCCGGACCATCACGTCCAGGAAAGCCAGTGAGCCTCGCGTCTCCTCCTCCATGGTAAACTTAATGTCCAGGTAGATGGAATTTAGTATTCCCATAAGGTCAGCCCTATGCGCT
>NW_015386400.1:2665606-2680155 GCF_001527695.2 Protobothrops mucrosquamatus | reverse complement strand
GAAGAGGGATTGATGGTGGTATGAAGGAGAGGGAAGGGACGGATGGCTTGGAGGGGAAGGATGGGGGGGTTGAAGTGGATAAGGGATGTAAGAAAGAACCCCAAATGATCCCTGACGAGGACAGCCAGGAGCCTCATAATGGTAAGCAGGGAAGGAAGGCAAAACGTTTACACGTGGGTAAAAGGAAGACAGGTACCGCACAGGAGCGCATATACCGGGGCCCGGTCACGCGATCGCGCAGCCGGATGCAGGCATTTGAAAACGCTATATAAACTCTCCCAAAAACCGTCTTAGCAACCCTGAAGATGTCGGGAGGGCCCGGCAAAAGCTTGGTTGCCTATAATTTTTAATAATGTTTTACTGCTTTTAAATTGTTTTTAAACTTTTTAACTGCTTATAAATATTTTACCCCCTCTTGGTGATCGCAATTATTTTGACATAACATGGACTTACCCAAGAGTCGGATTTTTAGCTCTATTTCTAGCCAGATATAGATATAGATATAGATATATATTAAGAATACTAGTAAAAATACGACTCTTGGGAATATCCATTCGTTAAAATAATGATCACCAAGAGAATACTTAGAGTTTAATTAATCAACCTAGCTTTCGTCAAAATACATATGACATCGTCAGGGTTAAAAGGCAAGTAAAAAGGGGGGAGACTTATATACCGTTGTCAAACGTCCTGCTATCAAGATTCTGCTTCCGGCTCTTGGAGCGCGTCGTTGGCCCCAGCTGTTCGGAGTATAATTCAAGCTTACCTCCTTTAACACACATTCCTTTGTTACTAGCTCGCATTCCCTCCCACCTCACTTGATCGGCAGCTTCAGCATTAAGTGGATTCAGGATACCGGTCTTCACTCCTCCCCCATGTGTAACTCTTTCATCGCTCTGCACCTTTTCATCTTCTCTCCCGTGCACCACCCCAAGGCATCTGCTGTACATTCCAATCACCCTCCTCCCACATATACTCAAAGCGTTCCTCGCTGCCATCCCATTGGGAGCACTCCATTGTTCGGTCCGTTGCCGTCGGGCATCACCTTCCTTTACACTCAACTCCTGGTCATCGTCCTTCTCAGGGCTCCTCTGCCTTGATCGTAACTGTTGTTTGATGGCCCGACCCCATGCTAAATGCACCAGAGAGAAGTGTCTTCTTTCGTTTAACTGTGACCGGGTCACCATCACATGCCTGACGATCCCCTTGGGGGGAGGGGGTGGCTCACCTTCATCATGTTCCTCCAACTCCATCACATCCCATCTACTCTTCGATCTCTCATCCCATCTACTCTTCGATCTCTCATTATTTTAATGAATATATATATGAATATATATATATATGAAATAATATATGAATATATAATATATGAATATATATATATGAAATAATTAATTAATTTACGATCACCAGGAGGGTTTAAGTAAAAATACTTTAATTGAAAACCGAGCTTTCGTTGGGAGCTCCCAACATCTTCAGGGTTAAAAAGCCAGTTAAAGGAATGATTTAAATAATGTTCGTTAGCATTTGTGCTCGGTTTTTGGAGCAAGTCCTCAGTCTTGTCTGGTTGGTCTGCATTTCAATCGTTTTTATGGTGTTTGCATCCTGTTTGACTCTATTATTTATTTTAACTCTTTTGCTAACTGTCTCAGTGCCTTTCTCTCTGTTATCTGTCTTGGTGTTTCTAGCGCTGACCAAACTCTGTTGCTCTGTCTGTTGGTGGCAGTTATAGTCCTCACTTGAGGCAGATTCTCTGCATTCCATTCCTCCAAANCCAAAGTCCTGTCTAGGCTGCTCTTCCTCAATGGTGCAAGCAGCATTGGATTTGAGAATGTTATAGTCAGTCACCCTCAACCTCTTTCTGGCACGGTCGTCTTCGTTCTTCCATCCAGGGGGTTTATTGAGGAGGTGTCGGAAGACATGCAAGTCTCCTGTTTGGTGGTCTTTTAACCCTTTATCATCTTCTCGAGTTCGTCTATGTCGGTTAAGTTGTTTATGGTGAGTGGAGTGATGATTCTTGTTCCATTTTCTCAGTGGTTGCTGTGTGGGGCAAAGATCCACATGGCGATTAATGGAGTTGTTATCTGAAAACCAGGCTTCTTTTAATAGTCTGCCCCCTTTTTTGGTATCGCTAGATATGATCCGTGTGTTATTAAAGTCGAATTGGTGCCCATATTCCGCCATGTGTGTCCATATTTGGGAGTGTTGTTCACCCCTTTTTATGGCCAATTTATGTTCGTGGATACGGGTTTTCAATCGTTTAGATGTCTCACCCACATAGTTGCTTTGACAGTTCTTGCAGTCAATTTTGTAAATCACCTCAGATCTTTCCATCGTGGGAAGTGGGTCCTTGGGGTGCATAACTTTGGAACGTAGAGTTTGGTTGGGTTTATGGGCCACTTTTATGTTGTAGAGGGCTAGAAGCATGGCAGTTGCCTCGGAGACGTTATTTATATATGGTAAGGAGATGCGTGTCTTATGTGTTGTGGTTCTTCTCTCTGGATTGTTATGGGGTCTGAGTGTCGTAATATGTCGTTTTATAAATTTTATGGGATATCCATTTTGTAAGCAGATCTGGAATAAATGTTTCTTCTCCTCCGTTTGGGACTTGACCGTGTTGCAGTGGAAGTCTATGCGTTTGAATAATGTTTTAATGCAGCTAATCTTGTGGGCCACTGGATGGTTGCTCCTGTAGTGGAGGATCCTGTCCGTATGGGTGGGCTTACGGTAAACTTTGGTGTGTAATGATCCATCTGGTTGGCGGTGGATTAGTACATCCAAAAAGGCTAAAAAACCTTGTTTTTCCTCCTCCACTGTGAATTTTATATCAGGGTAAATTGAGTTCAGTATTTCCACAAAATCAGGTACATGTTGTCTTTTGATAACCGCAAATGTGTCATCTACATACCGAACCCAAAACTTGGGTTGGTATAGGGTCATAGCTTTATGTTCTAGCTATTGGAGTACTGCCTCAGCTATAATGCTGGAAATGGGGAAACCCATGGGTGTGCCTTTAATCTGTTCGTAAATGATACCCTGAAACGTAAAGTAAGTTGTAAGGCATATCTTTATCAGTTTTATAAGATCTTCTGTTTGTAGGGAGTCTTGGAAATGATCCCCCTTTTTACTTGTCAATTGATCCCTTAGGATAGAGATGGCTAAGTCCTGAGGGATGGAGGTGAAGAGTGAGGTGACATCAAATGATACCATCACTTCATCAGCCTCTATCCTGAGTGTCTTGATTTTACTCAGGAAATCTTCTGCTGATTTGACTGTAGTGGGGCTGTCATTCGTCAGGTGGCAAATGCGTTCACTAAGCCATTTCGCCAGTCCTGCGATGGGGGTGCCTATAAAGGAGACAATGGGGCAGAGGGGAATGTCTTTCTTATGAATTTTTGGTAGCCTGTAAAACCTAGCTAGTGCCAAGTCACCTGGGTGCACTTTCCTGAGTATATCCTCATTCATTTTTTTACTGCGTTTGAAAGTATCTAGTAATTTGTTAACTTTGTTTCTGAGTGTTACTAAGGGATCTTTTTCAATGATTCTATACGCTGTTGTATCGCCAAGAAGCTCTAATGCTTTGGTTATATAAAGTGTTTTATCCATGACTACGGTCAGTCTCCCTTTATCTGCAGAGAGTATGGTGATTGTGTTATCCTTCTTGAGCTGTTCTAGGGCTTCCTTTTCTTCTATGGATAAATTGTGATGATATCTATGGTTCATGAGAAGTGCAGTGACTTGTTGTCTTACTGAGTTCTTGGCATCTTCATCTGTCCCCATATGAGATATAGTTGGCTCTAGCGCTGCTATGAAATCTAAGGCGGATGCATCCATGAGATTATAACCCGTGTCACGTTGTAGTAAGGAAAGTTGTGAGTGAGTTAATGTTTTGGAGGAGAGGTTGCAGACCAATTTATTCAAGAAACTGTTATTTCTCGACTCACGTAGTATGTCCGTCTTACGTTGGAGGCGCGTTGTTGTCTGCTGACTGGATCTCTCCGCTGCCATCCAGATATGATGGTTTAATGCCTGGAAATGGTGTTCTGTTAGGGTCATGTGACATTGTCTACGATGGTCTTGGGCCCATACTTTCAGAGTCTGTGTTGGTCATTAATAAGGGCGCGTATTGTCCAACGTTGGAATTGATGAATCGCTTGTTGGCACTCCAAGGAGTCAACTGTAGGTTTTTTTCTCAATGATTTAGGTGGCAAATTTTCTCGGATGCAAGTATGTAAAAATGCCATTTTACGATAGGCAGCTGAGATACGAAGTGTTAGTTTTTCCCATTTTCTGGCTGTGAGCAATACTGCTCTGTTATAATGGTTAATGATATCTGTAAAAATATGACTCCCGGGTGTATTCATTATGAAATAACTTATTAATTTACGATCACCAGGAGAGTTTAAGTAAAAATACTTTAATTGAAAACCGAGCTTTCGTTGGGAGCTCCCAACATCTTCAGGGTTAAAAAGCCAGTTAAAGGAATGATTTAAATAATATTCGTTAGCATTTGTGCTCGGTTCTCGGAGCAAGTCCTCAGTCTTGTCTGGTTGGTCTGCATTTCAATCATTTTTATGGTTTTTTGTCAGCAAAAAGAAATCTGAATTTGTAATGTATTGCAGTAGCGACTTGAGCCTGCTTAAGACCCCTAGTTTGGGGGCTGCAAGGCAAAAGTGATTATTAAAAAAAAAAAAAAGTAGAACTGCAGTATAGCAGTCAAAAATGCCAAGGTGCAATCAATCAGACCGGTCTGTCTGAAAAATTTTCTGTGTGTGTATGTGTGTGTGTATATTAATTTTTTTTGGATTGCTAACAAAGAATTAAGGGAGACTGGAATAGCTATTTCGAGCTAATTAGCTCTCATCAGCCAGACATACCCTTCTGACATTCGAATCTGGGCTGCTTGCACATTAGGCAGCTGCGTTGACCTCTATATGTGTGTATGTGTTTGTGTGTGTGTATCATAAAAGTAAAAAAGGATATATGCAGTGTTATCTTCATTTTAGATATCAAAAGGGTCTCTCTCTCCCTCCCCCTCTCTCTTTCTGCCCTTGGTCTGCCAGTCCTCTTCCCCCACTCTCTTTCTTTCTCTCTCTCTCCCTCTCCCTCTCTCTTTCTCTCTTTCTCTCCCCCCCTCCGATCTGCTCACCTGGCAAGCTGGCTTCAAGCTGTTCTCCAACAAGCTCAGGGGTAGGCAACCTCGGCTCTTTTATGACTCATGGACTTCAACTCCCAGAATTCCTGAGTCAGCATAGCTGAGCTAGCTAGCTCTCTCCTGCCCTTCCTGCTTCCTGCAGAGACGCAGCAAAGGGAGGAGCCCCGCCCCAAAAGCTTTTCAGCTCCTCGGAGAACATCGTGAGTCCACTCTCTTTTACACACACACACTCACAGAGAGAGAGAGAGGAGACAGAGACAGAGAAGCAGGGAAGCACAAGTGCCTCTCTCTGTCTCTGTCTCTCTCTGCAAATGGCAGAGGAGGCTGGGAGCCACAGGGAAAGGCTCAAAGAGCCGCATGCGGCTCCAGAGCCGCAGGTTACTGACCTATACTATTTCAGACAAATGGCTATCCAATCTCTTCTTAAAAATATCTAGTGATGGAGCACCCACAAGTCCTAGAGGCAAGCCGTTCCACTGTCTTTTCATATTGCTGTTTCCTGATTGTCACTTGACACTACTAAATTTATTACCACTGGTGGTAATAGTGTCTTCAGGCCCTTGCCTACTATCATGATGAGGCCTGAACCAACAATTCACAGAATAAAACCTTAAGTAAGAAGTTTTGTGTATCTTGATCTTTCTTCTCAGGTTGCTTTCCAAACCTCGGTAAATTACTTAAAATTGAGTAAAAGTGGTTTTTCTTTCAGTAACAACACACAAACCCACTACCCAATCACAATAGGGATAATTCTTTTTACTTAAGATTTTATTATGTGAATAGTTGATATATTTCCACTGTATGAAAGCTCAACATGCATTTCTTTTTCTCATCTCCTGGAACTAATCAAGTGATTGTCATTTATACCTTGTCAAGCTGGTTTCTTCTACCTTCTTTGTATGTATTATTTAACATTATTTACACAAGTAGTTTGAAATTCTGAAAAGGAAAATGCTGCAGAAGTGCAGTGTATGAGATTTTGTTTGTACAGTATTAGCAATCTCAACCTTTTTATGCTGATTCAGCATAGTAAACAGCAAACCTTGCAAATGGATTAGCCTGAATAATCAAAGAACAGGAAACAACCTAGTTTAACTTGGGGAAACAATCTGCTTCTCTTTATTGTGTTGTATTATTAACACCATTAACATTGAAGATCTTCAAGTGTTTGATTAGAAAATATTTATTTCTTAATAGGGATACCCTATCTAGTTTGCAAAAATCTGCATAACCACCACATGAGAAATTTCTTTCTTCCAATCAGAGTGTCATCTGAAAGCTTGCAACACAAATGGGTAGCCCTACTCTCCAGACAGTTGAATTCAGAATTCCTGGAATTTCAAACCAAATGTAATTATGACTTTGAGTGGAATTCAGCTCTTAGCTGCAGCATTCATATAGTTTCCTTGGTAGCTTTATAAAAGTAGCTTCTCATTGCCTTCATCCTTTGACATTTTTTCAGTTTCTGAGTTTAGCCAATAACTTGCATCCCAAGTAATATTCTATCTATTAACTAGTTGACCTTGCTTAGCTTCTTTTTTTTGTAATTTTTTTTTATTATTTTCCCCCATACATTCAGTAATAATTTTTCAACAACATGCTGTCTGAATTTACATTCACTAATACATATTTAATTCCTTTATTCTTTCCTCTAGCCATCTATAAAATAAGTTCCAAGTTTGATAATATTCCGTTTCTTCTTTTTCTTTCAGTCTCATAGTCAGTCTGTCCATCTCTGCGCATTCTAGTATTTTTTGATTATTTCTTCATCTGATGGTATTCCTTCATTTTTCCAGTATTGCGCAAATATAATTCTTGCCGCTGTTGTGACATGCAAAATCAAATATAAGCTTTGTTTATTAATCTTTTCTGGCATTATACCTAATAAAAAAAGTTCAGGTTTAAAATCTACATGTTCTCCCAACATCTTTTCTAGCCAGGTATGTATCTTTTTCCAATAACTCTTTACTTTGTCACATGTCCACCAAACATGATAATATGTGCCTGACTTATGTTTACATTTCCAACATCTATCTGACATGTTTTTAAACATTTTTGCTAATCTTGCTGGTGGCAAGTGCTATCTATAGAACATTTTATATAAATTTTCTTTGTAGGAAGTTGACATTGTCAGTTTGTAATTTCTTTCCCATAAATTTTGCCATTTTTCTAATTCTATATTATATCCAAAAATTTTCGCCCATCTTATCATTGTTTCTTTAACTTGTTCGCTTTCCATTTTCAAAGTTAATAGAAAATTATACATTACCTTAATTAGTTTCTCATCAGAAGTTAACAATGTCTTATCAAACACAGTTTGTTCCTTGTAAAATCCATACACTTTAACATCTTTATCATATCTAGCTTGCATTTGTAAATGTGCCCACTATGATGGATTGATACCCTGATTTTCCATTTCTTGTTTAGATTTTAAATTCCCTTCAGAATTTAGAATATCTCTATATGTCCAGATTTTTTCAAAGTTCACTAAATTTGGGTGTACAAATGCTTCCATTGTTGACAACCACCCTGGAATTTTCCAATATATTTTACCTTTTATTTTTTCCCATGTTGTTAATAATACATTTCTTATATAATGATTTTGGAAATATTTATGAACTTTATTTTTCCTGTACCATAAAAATTGTGCCACCCCAATTGTAAATCATGCCCCTCTATTTCCATTTTTCCAGATCCAGTTTTATTTGATTCAATAGTTTTGTGTAATTGGACTTCCGGTGGTGACAGGCTGCATCACATGGTGGCTTTTGTTAGCCGCCCGTCTGGGAGCGCGTCAAAGCCTGAAGAGACAGCGTTCGTTAGCTGTCTCTTGGCTCGGAACCTCGTCCCTCGGGCAAAGAGGGGGGGGTGAGTAAGTCCGGATAGGGCTCGAGCTTCCTCTCACCCCGGTTTTGTTATAATCGGGGTTGAGAGATGCTAGCTCGCCCGGAGTCTGGACGGTCTCCGCGCCCCATGGCGCCTTCGCTCCTATTCCTTTGGAGCGAAGCCAGATGCAGCTCCCACCTCTGCTGTTGGAAGGTATTTGGACTTAAATTTTAAGCAGACGGAACTAAACAGGAGGTTCGGATTTACAGTGGACTGTTTCTGACTTTGACTCTGAAATATACTAACATCTTCTTTATTTTGTGGTGATTTAAAGTGAGAGAAAATGGCTGCGGACTTGCCGTTTCTCTGGAATACTTTCGTTTTTGTTTTTTTTTACTTTCACTTTTTTCTTGGCTACTGACTGGAAAGAGATACATTGTTACTTCTCCGGCTCTGGAAAGTTTTAGCTGCAATGAATTTGTGGTGTATACTGGCTGGTGATATTAATATTGTTATCCCTTTGGATTAATGAAGTATATTTAAAGAAATTTGGAAGTTTTAAAATGGCTGCGGATTTGAGGGGGAAAAAAAGAGTGAGAAAGAAATTTTTCTTTTTGGTTGCTGAGTGGATCTTACTGAAAATGTCTTTAACTTTCATTATGAATGATCTACAGAATGTTTTGATGCAAGCAGTCAAGCAATATAGTGTGGAAGTTAAAGATCTATGTCTTAAGAGATTGGAAGAATTATATGGAACTGTGGCATCTGCTCTCCAGAAGTTTATAGTTCCAGATTACATTGAGCAACGGGTGGATAAAGTATGTGAAGAGGTTGAAGAAGATGACATGGAAATATCCCAAAATGATATGCCATATTATGGAGATTTGGAAAGTGAAAAGTTTGAAAAGCTGGGAAAAGAAGCGGTAATAGACTTGGTTATGGTTTGGGTGTACCTCCCTAGTGAAATTTTGAGAAAAAAAAGTTTATATAGAATCCATTTATGGGTCGTACACCAGAGAAAACCAGCTGAAGATGTTGCCGTTTGTGCCCTTGGAAGAAGTTTACAGGCTTACTACTTGCAAAAAATTTGGACACGTTATAAAATGTAAAAGGTGAAAAATGTACTGATTATGAGGTTGATTTTGTATTAGTGATGTGAAAATGAATGAAACTGGGGGGAGATGCAAAATGGAGAGCTGGGTTAGAAGGACTGTTTTTGAAGCTTATATTTTTAAAATTTTGGATTAGCAATATAAATAAGATGAATGAAGTAGATGATTAATGATATACAATTATAAAGGATTTATGATTATTGTAATGAGAAATGGTAAAGTTTAATCTTTAGATATTTGGATTGGGGGAAGTTGGATAACTATATTATATTATGAGTTTTGGTGTTAAAATAGAGTTTTTTATTATTTGAGTTAAAGTTTTTTTTAAGGATTGTCTTTGAAGCTTATACTTTTAAAATTCTGGATTAGTATTATAAATAAGAAGAATGAATTTATATGAATGTTTTGAAGTAGATGATTAATGATATATAATTATATTATTTTAAAGGATTTAATTTCTGTATTTAATGGGATCACTATAATGAGAAATGGTAAAGTCTAATTTTTAGATATTTGGATTGGGGGAAGATGGATAATTATATATGAGTGTTGGTGTTAAAATAGTATAATTTTTGGTTTTTTTTTATTATTCGAGTTAAAGTTTTTTCTTATATAACTGATTGTTTTAGGATGTGTTAGTTCTGGGAAGTCGGGGAGGGGAGGCGATTAGGGGGAAATTATAATTTGATGTATTTAATTATTATAGGTATATAATGGAATTGTATTAATAAGAGGATATACTCGGCTGGTACCCCAAGTTGCACTCGATGAGGTGGTTAAGAAGGTGAAGGGGATGTAGAGAGGTGGTAAGAAAAGGAGGAGAGGTTGTAGGTTTAGGGGGAGGAAGGAGAGGTAAAGTGGATGAGGGTGGAGGCAAGGTGGGGACTGCCGAGTGTATCCGAAAATGTTTTGAGTATCTTTATTGTTTGTTTGTGTATATAGATGCATCATTTGTATTTGTTGTTTTAATTGAAAAATTAATAGAAAATTCTATTAAAAAAAATAGTTTTGTGTAATTATCTTCTTTTATTGTTGAACACCTTGCTGTTAAATATACGACCTTGCTTAGCTTCTGTGTTCAATCAAGGTCAGCTACAATAAATATTATTATCTTCTAAAGCAACATTGATTGATTTTGCACCATCAAGTTGTTTTCAACTCCCAACAGTCACATAGATTTTCTTCAGAGAATGTAAATGTTTACTGATACAAAAAAAAATAAAATTCTGCACCTATCTGTTTAGGTAGATTTTTAGGCCTATCATACTCTACTTCATGTTTGATAAATCCTGATTCTTGCTATAATCAATTTATTAAGTGGAGATTGAACTAGTTTTAATTGTGCTAATAGAAAAAGATGTGACAAAGTCTTCCCAACTTCAGTAGCAGTTTTTCCTCTATCCATGTAAAGATATAGCATTTTGCATGACAACTGCAATCTGTAATTTTCATGTATTTATTGTTTTCCCATTTTCATCTCATTTTCCTTTTCTAAAGGGCAGTTGATCACTATTTTAGAAAATCTATTTAAAATTATTACCTGCATTAACACAACAACCTTGTGAACATTTATCTACATAACATAAAAGTAACTATGATAAAAAAAAATCAGTATGAAGATGTATAAAAATACATTTCTTATTAACAAATAATAGCAATAGCATTTAGACTTATATACCGCTCCATAGGGCTTTACAGCACTCTCTGAATGGTTTACAAATATCAACCAGATTGTCCCCCACAATCTGGATCTTCATTTTACCAACTTCAGAAGGATGGAAGGCTGAATCAACCTTGAGCCAGTCAGAATTGAACTCCTGGCAGTGGGCAGAATCACCGTGCAATACTGCATTCTAACCACTGCACCTCCATGGCTCCTAATAATAATAAAGAATAAGAATAAAAAAATTATAGTGGCCACACAGAATAACTCATAATCTTTTTAAAAAGGAATCATTTAAAAATCAGTAACAAATTGTAGCTTAAAACTGCAATAAACCAAATCTAGAATGAAATTGCAAACTAAAAATTCTGTATCTCTTTCCAATAAGTCTAAGAGGATTCTATTGATCTCAAGATATTGGAAGTACAACAAGTTGGGGGCTACGACTATAAAGGCTCTGCAAACTAGCAAGTAGTTTGAGTATAGAAAAAGGGAGCAGAAGCAGTTTAGTAATATTCAAGGTGAAGTAGCACCACAAAGTTTTTGTTGCATACGTTTTTCCCTTTTCTGGCTTCTGTACATGGCTGTGCCTAAACAAAAACCAGTAATCAGCAGTTTTAATAAAATTATGTGTTAGAATTATCTCATCTTGCATTTCAACTTCAAGGAGTAGCTTCGGGATGCCTTTAGAGGCTTAACAGGTAGTCTTATTCACTTCTCGAGACTTTTCCAGAATTCTTGTGCTGCATAATGATAAATATTTCTGGCCCAATCTAGTTTGTACATAGTATTGTCTGCCTTGCCAAAAGACTTCTTTTTACATGTCCACCCTTATGCTTTATTATAGTTTCCCTGCATAAAATATAATGCACAGTATAAACTATACACAGATAAGTAATACTGTATTTACACACAAATGAAACAGCATAGAGGAGACTTTGCAGATGTCTTACTTATTGGGGAAAAGGTGGCTATATAATTATTTTTATATTATAATTAGTTCTGTGATTGATGTGGGTGCTAATTTTCCCACTAAGCTTATTTATGCTTTTTCTTGGGTGTCACTTGTATAAATAGTAATGGCTCTCTTATTCATATTTATATTTATTTAGGAGGCAGAGTAGCTTACACCTTTTCTGTAGCCATAGTTTTATTCAAATTCTGATATCAGGTGACATGTGGGTTGGAAAGGTATTCTGGAATGTTTTGCAATTTGGTCACAGGTAAAATGCTTATTGTAAAGGCATTGTAGAGTAAGGGTGATCACACAATCAATTTATTATGTAAGTATTATGGAGGGCAAGCATTATTGAGGTTCATAATTTTAAGGATGAAAGCATGTTGAGCAAATAATATTCTATTTTTGCAGAAAGAGCTTGCTTATTATTCAAACTTCAAAGAAATGTAATTCATGACCTTTTAAATCAGACATGTCAATTTTGTGGTGGCCATCTTGGCATTTGCCCCAGTGGGCCATGCCTTGGCACTTGTCCCAGTCCCACCCCCTTCTGCCAGAGACCCTCAGATCTGTCCCACTCCTGCCCAGGCCCCCACAGGCACCCTTGACGCGAATGATGTAGAACTGGCCACGCCCACCCAGTAGGCCACACCCACTCCATCCACGCCCACCCAGTAGGCTGCACCCACTCTGGCCACACCCACCCAGCCCCCCAAGGGCAACCGCAATGCTGATGCGGCCCTCAGTGAAATTGAGTTTTACACCCCTGTTTTAAATCAATGGACAATGTTTTGGAAATGACCAATGCAAAATGGTAACTTTGGGAATTGTAATAATGCAGGAACTCTCTCTAATAGGGAAATATTTTGAAGGAGTTGTAAAAGAACTTATTAGCTTCATTTTGGCTTCAACAAATCTATGACTGATGCAGAAATAAAGCAATTCAGCTTTCTGGTGTCGCAGACATCATGGGATCACCAAAGTCTGGTGCTGCCTTCAAGCTGGTATTAAACCCATGTGTTAAAATCTCTTCTCTTTCTTTTTTGGTGTAACAGATTAACATCTTGAAGGTTCTGTGGCAAAATATTATTTAACTCTGGATATAACTCAATAGAAATTAATTCAAAATACAGAACATGTGAAATAGATGTTTATTCAAATAACTACAGCTTAATTCAATCTGATAAATGGGAACCTCTGTGGTTTACTAATTCTTGATTCCATGTTTTGGTAAATACATTGCTATTTCTGAAATAAATGTATTATCCTATCTATTTGTGGTATATCACAAGCCCAGTTGAGTGAATTGGAATCAGACTTAACCAGACATAGTATTCAAATGACCAGAAATATGAAGAAAAAATAGATGGAAATAAATCCAGTTGAATTTGTTGCATTCCAAGCATATTTCAACTTGGCCTCTCAAAACTATTCTCTATTTCTTAATCAAAAAGCCACAATCTGGTAGCATCTCTCCCTGTATTTCTTCATAAAATAATGCATTGGAAAGGGGAAGCCAAGGAGGTTAATGGCAATCTAGGTAGGAGCATAAAGGGGGGAAAAGTATTTTTTTTAATCTCATCACAAATATTTCTCTTTCTCATAGTCCATAACAATTTATAATATTCAGCAAATCATATATTATATGTATAATATAATTAAGAATAAACTTGTTAGTTTGGTGAGACTGTTGTTTTCTTCTCGGTAGTTTCTTGGTTAGGGTATTGTTTTCTACTTAATTGTCTGGTATTAAACCCTGTTTTTCTGGATTTGATTGCTGGAGAAGATGTGTTCTGGTCTTACTGTTTCCTTAGCTTTTTTATTTTCTCTTTTGAACAGTTTCTAAATGTGGTTTATCTCTATGTATCTATTGATGGCTGATTTGTCTGAATGACAAGCTTCCAGGAATTCCCTAGCATTTTTTAAATTTAGCTTAGTTTAGGATACTTACAATTTCCCAGTTAGAACTATGATTGAATCTATTCATGTGCTGGAAGATTATGATTAAGGAGTTTTTATTGTATCTTCCAGTTGGTGTCCATTGATGTGTTTTCCTAGTCTTCTGCCTATCAGTCCTACATAGTGATTATAAGGTCATAGATCCCCAAAGTGCTTTTCCAAAAGGCACTGGACTTTCTTAGTTTTTTTTTCCTTGAAAATATTTTGCTTCTCATCCAAGAAGCTTCTTTAATTATGTTTTCAAGGAAAATAACAAGAAAAGCACCTTTAGGAAAGCCACGATGTGGCTGATTTGAGAATCTCCATAGGCAAGATCATAGATATTTCTTTTTTTATTTCTGAGGCCACTGATTTTGATTTACTTAGGATATTTTAGAGGGCTTTAATTGAGTATGTGCTGCAGTGAAGCCATGAGGTTGCAATAATCTGTTGGTTGTTTCTGAGATGTTTTTGGTGTTCTAATTTGTCCATTTTTTCTTTGATTCTCCCTTATAAGTCTAATGACTGGGTAGATTATTAAAAGAAAATAAATTAATGAATTCCACCCTTGTACCTTATTTTTAGCTTCTATATAATATGTGTATGTATGTGTATCTATTTATGTGTATCTATTTATATACATGTATTCATAATTCATACGTCCATTTTATATGTATGTATGTATGTATGTATGTATGTATATATATATATATATATATATATATATATATATATATATATATATATATATATATATATATATATATATATTTGTTTTTTAAGGTTTTCACGGGTGTTTATATGTGAGTCTTTGGTCATTCGGGTTTTCTCCCGTGTAAGATTAGAAGTATCATAGCGACGTTTCGATGAAATCACATTCATCATCATCAGGCTTGT
>NW_015386400.1:2657074-2665506 GCF_001527695.2 Protobothrops mucrosquamatus | reverse complement strand
CTGCTGTGTGGGGCAAAGATCCACATGGCGATTAATGGAGTTGTTATCTGAAAACCAGGCTTCTTTTAATAGTCTGCCCCCTTTTTTGGTATCACTAGATATGATCCGTGTGTTATTAAAGTCAAATTGGTGCCCATATTCTGCCATGTGTGTCCATATTTGGGAGTGTTGTTCACCCCTTTTTATGGCCAATTTATGTTCGTGGATACGGGTTTTCGATCGTTTAGATGTCTCACCCACATAGTTGCTTTGACAGTTCTTGCAGTCAATTTTGTAAATCACCTCAGATCTTTCCATCGTGGGAAGTGGGTCCTTGGGGTGCATAACTTTGGAATGTAGAGTTTGGTTGGGTTTATGGGCCACTTTTATGTTGTAGGGGGCTAGAAGCCTGGCAGTTGCCTCGGAGACGTTATTTATATATGGTAAGGAGATGCGTGTCTTACGTGTTGGTGGTTCTTCTCTCTGTGGATTGTTATGGGGTCTGAGTGTCGTAATATGTCGTTTTATAAATTTTATGGGATATCCATTTTGTAAGCAGATCCGGAATAAATGTTTCTTCTCCTCCGTTTGGGACTTGACCGTGTTGCAGTGGGAGTCTATGCATTTGAATAATGTTTTAATGCAGCTAATCTTGTGGGCCACTGGATGGTTGCTCCTGTAATGGAGGATCCTGTCCGTATGGGTGGGCTTACGGTAAACTTTGATGTGTAATGATCCGTCTGGTTGGCGGTGGATTAGTACATCTAAAAAGGCTAAAAAACCTTGTTTTTCCTCCTCCACTGTGAATTTTATATCAGGGTATATATGTGTATATATATATATATATATATATATATATATATATATATATATATATATATATATATATATATATATATATATATATATATATATATATATATATATATATATATATGCGTGTGTGTGTGTGTGTGTAGCATGTGTATATGTGTGATATGTTTGTGTATGGGTAAATATATACTTTCTTTCGAGAGGAGGCAACAGAATTTCATTTTTAATGTGGGCCAGTGTGCTCATAGTAAAAAATGGCAATAAAGGTTATCTTATCATAATCAGCTGTTTCTGAAGCATGGAAAGTTTATAACACAAGAACAAATTGTATTATTCCTGATTGGGATATATGAAAAGAAGTTACTGGAATGTGCACATTTTTAAGAAGTAATGTTGTGATAGTGGTCGATATTTAAAGATATTGGCCCATGTTTGTGGTGGTGAATTAGAATTGTGAGCAATACTTTCTCCCTAGGACAGGGGTCTTCAAACTTGGCCCTTTTATGACTTGAGGACTTCAACTCCCAGAATTCCTCAGCCAAGCATGCTGAAGACCCCAGCCCTAGGACAATCTCTTTATCCTTAATCATTACAATACAGCAGCTAATACAGGATTGTTTTCAGGCTAGGTAGGATTAGCTTCACCACTGAATTTGTCCTCAGCAAATGAGCAAGTATTCAGTTTGATGTATTTTTTTAAGGAGTTGCCAAAATTACTTTATAAAACAAGTAGAAAATATAGATGGACAGATTTATTTGAAATGAGTGGGGGGGAAAAGCAAAAATCACAATGTACATAGGAATTGTGTTTTTAGTGCCTCCTTGCATATATGCTTCCTCATATATGCATGCAACTAGAATGTGTTCTCCAGTTAGACAGGGCAGCCTTTTTGTAAAAGCATTCCATGATTTTCAGAATAAAAGCAGAGGGAACGCATGATCTCACAGAGAAAGGAATATTTTTGATGTAAGTTAAGAACGTTCAGATTCTGGCTGTAGGCTTTTGGCAGCTGGTAGTGACCTCCAGCATCAGCAGTTCTCTTTCTTTGGCAACCCAGCTCCTTCCTTTAGTTTAGCAGCCGAAGAGCTTATGTGTTTCCTTGGATTCTTTAGTGACATGCAGGCAAACCTAGCCACAAAGAACAGCTGCAACTCAGGAAAACTAGAAGCAGCTGAAATTGATTTAAGGCAAAGGACCAAGGACTTATCCAAGGTTTTATCTTCCTTTTTTTAATTATTATTTCCTTGAAAGATATTTTTGTCCTTAAGACTCGACTGTGGTCTTTTCATACTTATTTTCAAAATTCACAATGACCTACACCCAGTGAAAAAGTAGATAAAATATATGAAGTGTGCATGTATTACTATAGGTATATGCATGTTATAATACATGTTTTCCTTTTTCTAAAAAAAGGTAAGTTTCAAGTTTTGTTTTCTGTCAGTGGTCTTATTTGAAACTCAAATAAGGATTTCTTTTTCTCTTTAGAGGGTTTAGCATTTCTTCAAGCTATGCTGAAGTTCACAATTTCCTGAGAAGAGACTGTACCCTTCTACAGAACAGTTTTGATTTTTGTTTTATTTTTCAGAGATACGACAGTTGCTTTTACAAATGAGAAAAACAAATTCCTGTACTTGGTCTTCTATAATCTAAGACTGAAAAAAGCAGGAAAAAATTAATGGTGAGCACATGAATCTGTTGTGTGAAAGGAAAAGAACAGAGCAGAATATGCAAATAATTATACATATTTTAAAAAATTAAATAGTGCAAACGATTCACATATTTACATATTGAATCTCTTGGAGAACAGAAGAAAACTACGTTTAGGAGAGAAAGGAAAACAAAAAACAAAACAAAAAGAGAGGGGGGGAGGGAAGAGGAACAAATATGTTCAGGGAAACTATCCCAAGAGTACGGAAAAGGAAGAGATAAAGGTCAGGGAGAACACCAAGACTGAAAATCTTAGAGTAGAATTTAGCAACAAATTAAAAAAGGGTAAGACAGGTCAAACTGTTTAAGAGGCTGAAGGAGAAAAAAAACACAAAATACATGTAGCAAATAAAAAGGCAAATATTAAAACTGAAATACAAGCAGTCAAAAGAAAGTAGCAATATGCTTGCAATATGTAAATTCCAGATAGGCAAATGCATGAATTTGCTGTAACAAAAACCATTGACATTTTTTTTTTAAAAAAATAGGTTATTAGCTTTCGCAAACTAAATATTGGGGGCCACAAAATTAAGAGAGGAAAGAAGGTAGGAAGGGTGAAAATGATTTCAGATCCTGTGTTACATTGAAGAAAAATCAATAGAAGTCAAATTTTGTATAGTATAAAATTGTCTTCAGTTTAGGAATCCATTATTATGTGACTGATATTTTGGAATCAAAGTAATCTTCCTAACCATAAAGAAAAAGCCATGACATTTTTTTTTATTGGGAAGGAACTTAAAGAAGTAAGTAGCTATAAAGCTTTATATCATAGTACTAGTAATGGTTTCAATCACTACATTTTTTCTATTAGAAATGGAAAATATGTTAGAAATTTTAAACAGTCTAATGACAGGGAAAAGAAGACTGCTGGATGCAATTGTCATACCCAGCACCTGTAGGCCATATTCATCTATTGGCTTAAGATCTTTTTATCTGTATTTTCCAGATGCCCATGTTGTCCACTTTCTGCATATCCAAGTTGTTTATTTGTTGAATAGATAAGGTCGCCTGTGTTCAGCGCACACCCTCTGCACTGAAGAACACAGTTGCCTTCACTAGTATCCCTAATCTACCATCCATTAAATTTTTTTGGATCAATCCAGTCTAATTTATTACAGTGTGTACATTAATAGTCATAGGAAGTCATCTCCTTTTATAGTGCAGTTACTGAAAAAGCTGAATGTGAACCAGCCCTGTTACAAAGAAGAATGAAGCAGCTGACTTGGGCAATGACTTTAGTGTTGTAAAGGGGCAGGAAACCGTTACTCATGTAACTGATTATGATAGCATTTTGTAGTCAGGAGAGACACAGTTGTGAGATTTTCTGTCTCAGGGATCAAAATCTGACCAGCTTTCATTTCTGTAAACCTTGTTTTGAGGCAGTGATCCTATATATTCCTCTGGAAAAGGTCAGGCCATCCCATTACACATTGCTAGTCCTTCCTTTCTCTAGCTCAGCATTGCATTTTGTCTGGCACCAAGTTGTTAAAGATTCAGATGGCACTTTCCAAAGTCTCTGATTCTGAGGGAAATATAAGAAATATCCCCCTCTACAAGCATTATATTCCCAGTAACTCTAAATTATAGTCTGCCCTCTATATACCAAACGTCCATCTTTGCAAGGCTGGCAGGTGTGTGCAAAACTAGGTGCACGTGACAAGGGAAAATTGTCTTGTGCATCTGATGCTTGTATACATCTTACTATCCACCTGCCTTTTATTAATATTTACCTACCTTAAATATCAACATTGTTACTTTTGGAATTTTGTTATGAAGCTAAAAGCTGGTGGAAAAATCCCTACCACTTTCCCAAGTATCCAGAAATATTTGAACATTTAAGGCTCTTGTTTGTGATTCAGAGATTTATTTATAAGAACTGCTGATCTTGGGACATCAAACATATACGTTCAAATTGCAGGAATGAGTCACATTTGTAGGAGGTAATTACTACCAGAACATACATCTAACTTTTGTAGGTTCCTCTTTTAAAATGTCCACTTAAAAGCAGCATGTTCTAAAAATAGCACGCTTTGTTATGCATTCAGTGTAATTCAGTTCTACTGTAAAATGTGGTTTCATGTACATAATCTGTGGGGGTTTAGGCCTGTGATTGAGGGCACATGTAGGCTTATGGCCAATAAGCCCCAGGTCATTTCTGGCATGCTAGTACTCAAATGCACTTGTTGGAATTACAAAAGCAAAAGGCCCCAAGTTGCAGAACCTAACATTTACAAACCTGCAATTTATGTAGCACAAATCCTGGAAATATTTTGCAAAGTTCAAATATAAAACCAAATTGGTTATTTGCTGTCTGAAAATCCAAAAATTATATATGATTGAGAGCTTGCATTTCAAACATCCTCTATAATTTGTGTTAATAGGAAATTAATCTAGAGCAATTTTAAATAACTTTCTATGAAACTGTTTTTCAAATGTAGGTAAAATACTTTGTCAAGTTAAATGTCCCTGTTGTGATTGTGAGTTTGTGTGTCATTACCCAAAGGAAAATAACTTTTAGCCAATTCTGAGTAATTGATCCAGGTTTGGGAAGCTCTATTCTATGCAGAGATGGGTAATTTCCACAAATAATCTATTGAAGATGTAGGCAGGGCTGATGCCAAAGTAGGTGGGAAGTGGACATGACTATTTTTTACATGCATCTATTATAGCACAAATATGACTTGACAACATTTTTATTGTTTTTGGTTTGCAGGCTCCTGTGATGTTATGTATAGCAGCACTAGACTGACACTGGCTTAAAATGATAGTTAACTGTATTGCTGTTTTAGGGTTTTCATCCTTGTTCATACATCTTTCAAGGGCAACCTCAAGATATATGGGTTCCACATAGTTGTAGTGAATGTTATACATATTGAAGAAAAACATGGATTTACCTTTCTTGTACAGGTAGTGCTCAACTTATGACCATAATTGTATTAGAATTTCTGTTGCTAAAGAAGGCTGATTTTAAGTGAACCGTGTTCAATTTTACAATCTTTTTTGTCACAGAACTAAGTACTGCAGTTGTTAAGTGAATCACATGGTCATTAAACAAATCCAGCTTTCCCTCATTGATTGGCTGGGAAGGTTGCAAATGGCAATCACATGACCCCAGGATGCTACAACCATCGTTAGTACATGCCGGTTGTCAAAAGGAAAAAGAACAGAATTTATTTATTAGCTACTTATTTATTATTAAATTTATATGCCACCCATCTCACTCTTGCCTGCAGAAGATCCATGCCATTAACCCATGTGTGCTCAGTCCCACTTGTGCAGTGAAACAGTCTTTCAGATGAGTCAGTACTATCATCCTGTTGCTGCAAACTGCAGTGGTTTTGCGATCCAAAGAGTAGAATAGCCAAAGAATAGAGTTCGTTATTGGCCAAAGTGTGGTTGGACACACAAGGAATTTGTCTCTGGTGCATAAGCTCTAGTGTACATGCAAGTAATAGTGATAATCATGATCATATGCAACATGAAAATACATTCATCATAAAACGTGAAATACAACACTTCATCATAAATCATAAGATGTAACACTTAGTGATAGTTTGTTTTTTTAAAATATTTTACAAATGGGAAACTTCTGTTTGTACTAATGGCTGGCATGAGAGCAATTACCTGTGTTTTGCTCCAGTTGTTCATATGGGGTGATGTGTGCAGCCATTGATCACCAATCTGCAAAATCATTTTCTTCCCACTTTTTAAAAGAAAGCTGAAAGATACAATCAATTGGAGGAATGTCTTTTTGAAATCAGTGCTATGGCTGATTGATTTTCTATAAGAAATGGGGGAAACAGTGGTAGTGGTGCCAGCTACAGAGGCAAGGCAAGGAATGTTGTGGGTCCCATCCCCTAAGGCAGAACCCACAAGGAGGACCTTTGGAATATCCTCCCTTCAGAAATTGTAAGGCCCTGAAGACATAGTTTTGCTAGTGGGCCCGGGGAATCCGGAGTCGGATGGAGGCCATCAAATGGCTTGTTTGTGTATTGTCTCTGGGGGGGGGGATATTTGTTTTTCTATACTGTGTTATTGTTTGTAAGTCGCTTAGAGTTACTGTGAGTGATAGGCAGCTATATAAATTTTCTAAATAAATAAATAAACAAACAAATTATCAAACACTGGGAAAGATGCAGCCTCGGGATGGGGAGAATCCACATCTTATTATACAAGTAATGATGTGTTCTATAACAGACAATAAAATCCTATTACTTGGAAGCCCTGGTTGCTCAGGATAATCTGAAGACTAGTGTCTGAATGACTTGTCTGCTCTAATATTGGAGTTATTTGTCTGAAGTTATGGAGACAAACTATTTTTCTCCATAGAGACATCTTCCTAAAACAGCTGACGGAAGTAAAGAAGGATTATACAGAATATGTTCTGTTAACACAGCATAAGAAAGAAAAAAAATCATAAGCATTCTTGGAAATTCTGCTCTTAAATAAAAAAAATGTGGGGTAACACGATTGATGTGCCTTCACGGAAGAGGTGAAGAAGAAGAAAATCATTTATTTTGGTTATTTTTAAGTATCATAAAACATCTCCCAAAATTGAGTCACTTTTTTCATTTGTCCATGTGCTGGCTAAAGTAAGAAACTGTCCTTATTTTTAAGTAGGGAAAAAGAGAGAGAAAGAGATAACAATAGTTTAATATGGAGATTTACATTTTCAGCCACTTTTTGTGTGTGCTTTATTTTTTCAGCTGCAACAAATTTAAGATGCCTAGACTTCAACTCCCAGAATTCCTTACCAGTGGTTGCTGGGGAATTTTGGGAGTTGAAATCCAGAATATCTTAAAGTTGCTGAGATTGATAACACTGTCTTAGTGCCCTCGAATGGAACAAGTCTTAGCCCCCTCATTTTTGGTTTTCACGCTCTAAGTAGAATGCATTGATTTTGGGACACATGTAAAGATAAACATTGGATATTTCAGTTTTTCTTTTTTGTTACTTTGGCTATCCAGGTCCAGGACTGGGGAATAATCTCACACCTCTCACCTTTTAATTGGCGAAAATAAAAAAAATGAAAGGGCATATAAATTATTACTTCTGCTGTCTTTGCTTATGTTCTCAGAATGGCTGTTATTTTAGTGTTGCTAAAACCAGTACTACAAATGTGTAACTTGTGTGTGAAAAGGAGCCTTTTTGACTCTGCCCTTTTTGTTATTTCAGGATCATGTGGATGAAATACAGTGTTTGTGGGAATCTGAAATGTGTCTTTTCTCACATGCTATGGTTATGTTTGGCTTGTAAGAGGGGATGTCTTAAGCTAGCTGGTTTTCAAGCAATGGTCTTCCAGTGGTGGAAAACAAGTGTGAATTCTTTATCCCATTGACATGGAAGTAAGGCTCATTAAATTCAATGAGTCTTAACTTGCTCTGAGTAAACATGCAGAAAGTTCAGCTGTAAAAATCCTGTGCTGTGGTAATGAAGCCTATAAATGACAAAATGGAGAAATATTTTAGTCGAAGTATCTCTGTTTTATGCATTTGGTAACAGTTAGAGTAAGGCCATAAAAATTGTTATAGAAACCATTACAACAACTATGACTTAAAGACATCTTTCACTTTTGAAAACCTTTTGGTGGCACAGTTAAGGCATCAACTGAAAACTAGAACGTGAGTTCTAGACCCACCTGAGGCACAAAACCATTTGGTAACCTTGAGCCAGTCAGCCTCTCTTAGCCTTGGAAGAAAGCAAGGACAAATCACTTCCAAATTCTTACGAAGAAAACTTAATAATAATAATAATAATAATAATAATAATAATAATAATAATAATAATAATAATAATAATAATAATAATAATAATAATAATAATAATAAAGTTGGAAGGGACCTTGGAGGTCATCGAGTCCAACCCCCTGCCCAGGCAGGAACCCTACACCATTTCAGACAAACGGCTGTCCAGTCTCTTCTTAAAAACTTCC
>NW_015386400.1:2642180-2656383 GCF_001527695.2 Protobothrops mucrosquamatus | reverse complement strand
CAGAATCTTCCCAGGTATTGAGGTCAGGCTGATAGGTCTGTAATTTCCTGGATCCATTTTTTTTCCTTTTTTGAAGATGGGAACTACATCAGCTCTTTTCCAGTCCTCTGGTAGTTCCCCAGTGCTCCAAGATCTTTGAAAAATATAGTTCAGTGGTTCTGAGATCACATCTGCCAGTTCCTTGAGAACCTTGGGGTGTGATCCATCTGGTCCTGGTGATTTGAACTCGTCTAGGCTGGACAGGTGCTCACTTATCATTTTCTTGCCTATCTTAACTTGTGTTTCTATACTGTTTTTTATGGCACTGTTTTTGATAGGTTGGTCTGTTTTACCCCAAATTTCATCTCTGTTATTAACATTTTGATTACAATGTAGTCATTACAAGCTGCTTAATACAATGTTCTGAAGGAAACAGTTTCATTATGCATTTTTTTGTAAAACCGCAATAGTACTTGTAAGAAATATCTAGCTGTCTTAATAGTCCACAGATTAAGCATCAGTCAATAGTGCAATAGTAAAAAAAAAGCTCATGTAATCTTGGCCTGCATCAATAGAGGTATAATATCAAGATTACAGGAAGTGATATTTCCTCTCTATACTACACTGGTAAGACCACCCTTGAGATACTGTGTCTAGTCTCAGTCATCATGCAAGTAGACTGCTGAGGAAATAGAAGACAAAGAAGAGAACAAAGATACTGAGGAACTTGGTGGCTAAACCCTAAGAAGGATTATTGAAAGAACTGGATACGTTTAGCCTAAGAAGAGAAGGCTAAGCAGAGACATCATAGCAGTCTTTCAGTAATTGAAGAATTGTCACAGAGAAGAGGGTATTACAGGCAGTTTTCACTTAATGATTCTAAGTGGGATGGGATGACAGGTGCATGTTGCAGGCATAAATGTGGACAGGCTGCCAAGCACTCAAATTATGATCACTTGACCATAGGGGCACGCCTGTACTGTGAGGACCAGCCATAACTATCATTTGTTCATACTTGGTTACTTGAAATAAGAGGAAATTTCCCAACTAATTAGCAAAGAATCAGCCTATTTCCTGGAGATGTGCTCCATCACCGGAGGTTTTCAAATAAAGCCACCCCTTATACTGTTCTATACTATATCACTGATAGGAATCACTGCCCTCCATATCTTCACTGAAAGGAAGTTGGGCGTCTTCTGATTAAAAAGTGATCAGTCATAGTAATAATAGTGAGGCGGATAAGCGAAAAAGTATGGCTTCTTCCACCTTGAGAGGCAGAAGATGTTAGACCCATTCTCAGGATTTAGAATGCATAAAATGTTTGAAGGACCTACAAGCATTCTTTGTGATAAAAAGAAATGCTATTCATGATAAATAGACTGGAAAGTTATTATGAATCAGTATAGCAAGAGACTGAATGTACACACACACACACACACGTATATCTAGAAGTGGAATTTACTAGAGTCTTAGAAGAACATAGACAGGAAATTAAATCAAAACATTGCCATCTCTTAATATAATATCCAAATAATATCTACAATACTTGAGCCAATAGCTTCATTATCAATGCGCTTTTCATGGCTGTGTTTGCTTAGCCACACCTGTTGACTTTGAGGACCTTTCAAAATTCTAAGAGGCCCAGGCATAAAATCTATGCCTGCTTCCCAGTTCCACTTGTACCAGGCACTTATTTTCTTCACCTTTTTGTTCATTGAAGCCAGCAATCGTTATGGGGAAATGGGAAATACTGAAATAATGTATATTCTACCTACCTTTATTTGATAACTTGAATAAAACATATTGACCCACCTGACCATTTCAATAATTGAATTATACTTCAAATGCCCCTCTCCATTTAGAGAGGGTTGGTAATTGCAAAAGTGAAATGTTTTGAGCTACCAAAGTACATGCACAAAATCTAAATGTTATACTCACCTGATAATATCTGAAGTTCTTCCACAGTGTCTTCATCCCATTCTCCTGATTATTTATACAAAAAATATCTTTCCACCACAGCCTACCATTTCAAAAATTGAGGAAACAGAACCCCGCATCAACTTGATATGATTTTGTATGAGCTCCTAGTATTCAATTCAGTACTTAAGTTAGGAAATGTCCTTTACAGATCAGAATTCTTCTTCCCTCTTCAGGTTACCTACTACTATTCACAGAATTGAAGGATCTTCTTTCACAACCTCAGATTCCCTGCTGGGAAAGTTTGAGCCATTTTCCACCCTTAAATAAAAGCCTCATAGGCTGTGCCTCAAAGTTTGCCCCTAATTCATACCAGGTTTTCCATCTCAAGTTCCTATTTCCTCCAAGACTTCTTCTCTCTATTGGGCCACACCCTTTCCTTTGAATTCCTCAATCCTCTGGCCCTGCTCCTCCTTAGGACACAGTGGCTTTCTTGGATTCTTTTTGTTTCTTAAATTTACTATTCTACCATTACCTTCTGGATCTCTGCCCACTTTCTGGCCATCTTCCCAACCGGCAGTATTCCTTTCCAGTGTTCTCCTATCAAGGCACATGGGTAAGCCATCAACTCAGTCACACAGTGTGGGGCTCTAACTTGCTGGCCATTCATAAGTGTTATCTGACTCATAACTCATATATTAATGACAGCCTCCATAAACTCCACAGTAGTTTCCTGGTTGCTAGCAGCCATAGTGACTGATCTTGAGAAGACAATCTATCACTTCTTTTGAAAATATTACAGTACAAAGGGAAAGAAAAATTCATTTTTCTTTGAAGAGCAAGTTGGGCCCTGCCATTTAATATCTTTCATTAAGAAATGAATACTTTGTAGTTCAGGAGGAAAGTTAGTTAACTTATGATAGCCCAAACTCAGAAGGAGCCTAGTAGTATTTTTTAAGACTCACCAATTTTATTTAAAGGCATAAGGTTTTGTGAGCTGAAAGGTGACACACTTGTACCTTTTAATAATTTCCCCCCCAAATTGAATAGATGCTACCAGATTCCCCCTTGCCTCATATTGCTTTTTCTTAGAACAGTTATGGTGTCTTAGCTAGTTTAAATTTATTTTATGGTAAATGATAGGTTTACATTTATAGGTCAGAGTGACTTTTTAAGTTTATCTTCATAATGTTTTTATATATATATATGGAAAAAATGTGTTTCCATTTTTCTCCTGGAAGCTGCCTTGGGAAGATATTTGTCTTCAAGGAGATTTCAAATACATAAATAAAGAGTGCCAAAATTAATTGCCTGTAAGTATTTTCTCAGAGTAATTTGTTTTGAAATAACATTCCAATCTCTCAAAGATATCAGGGTTAATTCTCACTGTTCTGATGTAACACTTTTGCTTTGACCACCCATGTCTGCAATTATTCAATATTTCTGAATAAAACAAATGTAGAGATTTGTAGAGATACAATGCAAGGACAAAAATATTTCACAGATCTTATTTTTATTTGGGGAATTGGAGAAACCCACACCAGACAGCATATTTTTTTAAATGATTTAGTCAGAACAGCACTATGAGCAACAGCCATTGGCAAGGATTGTTGATATTTGCTTCCTTTTCTTGATAATGACTTTTCCAAGAAAATTAAGAGAAACTGAACAAATGTCAGACATCTCTGGAAATGTATTGCTGTTGTGTTCTCATTAAAAGCTGGGCCATCTTTCACCTGCCTTGTTATTAGTTAGGACTGTTAAGAACACCATCTTGTTCTTATAGCTTCTTCTCTGCTTTTGGCTTTGCTAGGAATTTGGCTTTGGTTATGAGCCAGCATGAGTTAGAAGTGGGAAATGGAAGAACTTTTGCAGCTGTTCTTGAGTCAGAGAATGTTTTAATGTTTTAAATCAGTTAGTGAAAAGGCATCTTCAAAAGAATGAAAACAAAAGAAAAAAAGAATTACACAAGGGCTGGTTTATGAATTAAATAGGCTTGTTTACAAATCACATTTATTCAGAAATAATGTATTATTACAAAGGACGCGCCAGTCCTGAGAAAGCTGAATACGAGCAAACCCCATGGACTCCTGGACCTTATTTGGCCACACAAGCTGGCAAATTTCTTATGCAGCAATGGATCAGGGTTAACTTTCTGCCTTCAAATGGTAGAAAATAAACTATGGCTGCCTGGGTTTCTGAAATAATTAGGAATAATTGCAAATAATTTCAGAATCATTAAGGCAGACAGACAGGATTTGTAAAGTAAAAGATTGATGGCAAGGCTATGACTTTTTGGAGCTTTTACAAGGGATAATTTAATTGTACAATCTACATCATCCTATACTGGATGGTTGTAAGAAATCCCTCATTAGAACATCCCTGAAATTTTATTGCCTGGGCGGTTCAAATAATATATGTGAAGCTGGTTAACACTTCATAGTCAAATCCATCTCACAGAATGGTGTTTGTTGGAAGGGCATATAAAGTGTGCTTCCTTGTGCTGTTGGGAGTATAAATTACCTAAACACATTTACTTCTAGATTATGGACTATGGGAGCAATTGTTCCAGTGAAATTCAATATGAAAAATCTATGAAATTGTCTTTTGCTTGTCCCTAGTACACTACAAAGACAAACTCTATCCATCTTTTCCTGCTGCATATCAAAAGTGACATTTTCTGTGTTGTGGCAGTTGAAGCATGGATGTTGGGTTCACTTGGTATGTTTCATTTCATTGTAGGCAAACATTCCTAGATGTTGTGGCAGTGTGCCTCCTTCCTAACAATTACTAGTCACTGCCCTCTAGAGCCATTTCTTTATCTTCTTTTTTTTGAGGTTCACCAGTAAAACAGCAAAACGTTGAGCTTATTAAAAAACAACAACCAAATTAACTTGTTTTAATGTACCTGTCTTTCAATTGTTAAAAGCTTGTTGTTGAAACCATTGAGCAGTGTGGTGGTCTACTCAGAAGGTTGAGAATTCAATGCTAGGTAACGGTAGATGTTTCTCTCCTAAGGTGCAAAGAAAAAAAAAATCTGTGAATTCCACGTGGCATCAGGAAGGACGTCTGGCCAGTAACACTCAGTTCCATCTAGTTGTCCCAACTCTACTCCGGATTAAGGGATTGCAGGTTCATAAAAAGGGAGTTGAAACCATTAAAATATTTCCTTCCTTTCTGCCTCCCTCCCTCCTCCTGAAAAGAAGGACCTATATTTTGATTTAACCAACTAAAATTGATTAGAGTTATGCCACTCTCCCGTTGTAGCCCAAGTAATAGGAAAATTGGTAAAACATCTCTTTTTCTTTTTATAGTTCAGGAGCCATAGTAAATTCCATCAAGACAGTTCATTAGACCATGGCCAAAGCAGAGAAAGGGACTGAAAAAGCTGGTTTATGCAAAATATGGAAAGTCCCTATAACCTTCTATGTATGCTAATCAGTTACCTATCCACCTCTGATTACCAGGCAGCCTCTATAGCAGCCAGTGATATCTGCTGTCTCAAACTATAAGCAACACTGTTCTATACCCTTTCCCCCCCCCCCCCCACCCCCCCCCCCCCCATCTCAGACTCCTTGGGAAAGATGGTTTCTCAGGGCCTCTCCCCAGCACCACACAGAAATTCTCTTCCTGCAACATTTCCACACCACATTTTTCCTATATACTGTATGTGAAGGAGCATCTCTTAACTGCCTACCTGAATGGAAGCCAATGTGGCTGCTGCTCCGGGACACTCTGCGTTCCTCGTTCACTGACTTGGAGAGCTTAGAAAGGAGTAACAGGGAATTACAAGTTGCAGAAAGATTTGCTTGTTCTGTAGAGAAAGGAAAAGGTGAGAAAGCAGCAATAGCTCCCTGTGTTGGAATGATCAAGGTTACTTCTGTAAGACATCTTGATAAGGACTCCCGCCCCCAATCTTGCACCTGCCTCTACAACCTTGTATTTATGCACCTGTTTAAGATTTGTAGTATTTAGAGGGCATCATGGATGTTATTTAGCTGAAATCCTTAGTAGTAAAGGGAAGCTAAATAGAGCTGGAGGAGGCACAATTTCATGGAGGACTACTCTAATTTTGTGGCTTATAAATGTTACTCATCATATTCATGATAGCTTAGTCATATATTTCTTCCAAACTTTCAAATTATGCCATGTTTTTGTTGGAAGTAAAAGAATCTCACTTCATATTATCCGCTACATTTCTATCTCATCCCTCCTCTAAGCAGCTCAGAGAACACAGCCGTGTATATAATTCAAGCAACAATCCTATTGATAGGACAAGAAAAGGAAATGGCTAGAACAGTATTTCCAGACTTTCAGATGTGTGGACTCCAACTCCCAGAATTACCCAGCAGCTCCTACAATGGAATCCACATGTCTGAAAGCTGCCAAGCTGCCAAGGCTACTGTGACAAAGTAAGATAAATTAGGTAGTAAAAGATAGATTTTTAAATTAAGCTCATCACTTCTCAATGATTCTCAAAGTTAAGAATGTGAAACTGATTAATAGAGAGGAAATGAGGTGACAATTGCATTCTAAACATAGAACTATGAAACAATTCTTCCTGGTTCCATTTCTAGATGAATAAATAAATCGCAGAGCAGAGAGAGCTGAATATCAACTACATAATATCCCTAGAAGAAGAAAACTATGGTCTTTCTTCTCTTTCCACTTCTCATTATGATTCAGCAGTCACTCCACTGAATCATCTTAGTAATACTGCTGCCCATATGAGTATAGTACAGTGATGGTGAACCTTTTAGAGACCGAGTGCCCAAACTGCAACCCAAAACCCACTTATGCATCGTCGGGTGCCGGGTAGGTGTGGCTAATTGGGTGGGCGTGGCCTACTGGGTGGGCATGGCTGTGGTGGTAACGGCAGACTGGGTGGGACTAAAAAGTTCAATCAATCAATTCCAACTTTGCAAGATCTTTTTTTTCCCACGAGAAGTTGAAATTGACTGATTGATTGAACCTTTTTGGGGTTTTTTGCACACGGCGGCGGAGGCCTAAAGCGAAAAGGTTTTATAAAACCCAGCTGAAGGCCTGGGACTGGGGCGACGGCGCGTGTGCCCACAGAGAGGGCTCTGAGTGCCGCCTCTGGCACCCGTGCCATAGGTTCGCCACCACTGGTATAGTATATGAGAAATAGCAGCCTTTGAGATCAATTCCCAGATATTTTTTTTATGTTTATAGTTTTCTTTTTCCTTTTGAAAGTATCTAATGAAAACTTTAGAAATATGGAAAGAGATTGGCTGAAATGCAACCAACATATTTAGTTTCAATTTTTTTACAATTGATTAATTTTTTATTAAATTTCGTAATAGAAAATACAAATGAAAATAAAGATAGTAGGAAAAGGAAAAAGCAGGGAAGGAAAATTATCAGTTAAGAAGAAAAAAAGTGTTAACTTCCAATTTATCTAATCTTTAAGAAACTAAAACTTTTGAGAAGATCTGCAAAACATTTAAGTAATCAGTTAAAGCAATTAATTAAAAACTGATTTTTTTTAAAACGACCTTTGGCCTTTCTCAGTCTTATACTTTCTATATCAGGAGCCCTCAACGTGGACTGGTACCATCCGCGGCCTGTTGGGAACTGCGCTGCGCAAGCAGTGGTCAAGCAGGCGAAGCTCCACTTATGGGATTAGGTTGTATGTGCGAAACCATCTCCCTCCTTTGCCACTCACTGCCGGTCCATTGGGAAAGGTTGAGGACTGCTGTTCTGTATAATGGGCCAAATTTCATACAGCTTCCATTCACCATGTGCATTGTGTTAACTATTGACAAGTAACTATTTCTTCTTTCTCTGTCTATAAATAATAACAGTGGATGATAACAATTAACCACAACAATGGAGACAATACATTTCTTGTAGAATTCTCAGTTTACAGCTTTGCAGCAGGTTTGCAAGGAATAAAAACTCTCAAGTCAACCTTTGATGTCTGTAGGTAGGTCTGAGAGCAGTGGATTAATTTGGCATAAGGCAGCATTCTATTTTACTAAGTCGCAGAATGACTTATCCATTTCTGAAAAAAATGTACTAAATAGTAGCTTGCATTTGTTTGAATGGTATCAATAATCTAAAAACAAATTTCACTCTTGACATCAAGAGTAGCAAGTCTGTTGATGAGCAGTCTAAATTATCATGCCCAATACCAAGGGATGCTTGGAGATGAAATTCAGCAACATCTGGAAGAGCATAAGTTGTGCATTTTCATTCTATCTACTAGCATTTTATTAACCTTTATGGAATTTAAAGCATGTGTCCTCTAACCTTCTATAGATTTCATGTTATGCAAAGACAGGTGATGTAGATTCATATTTGATTAACAATCTCAACTATTATAGGTGAAAACCCCTTTCTATAGGTTCCAATCTGGCACTTTCCATATATGAAAATAGTATAAACCTGCTATATATTATAGGTACCTGAGGTATAATGATACTACACTTTGAATAACTTTTGTTTCTTTTGACTTCATTGCCAGCACAAAAGAATCCAAGGAAAACTTCGCTAGACCAAATCAAAAGCTTATCCAGTCCAGTATTATGTGTCATGGTAGCTAATCAGCTGAATCTGGGAATCTCATATCTGGATGTGAAGGTACCAGCCAGTTTACTTTGTGCTTCCTAACAATTAATATTTAATCACGCAGCTGTTTTTTTGAAGTGATAACCGTTAACCCAATCTTCCATAAATCTGTCTGATCCATATGATCTATATGAATTGTGGCAGTATAGTTGAACTGTAATGTTAAATAAATACAGTAAATACTTTATTTACTGGTCCTCCTTTCTGTTTCTATGTTTTCAGAGTTAATGCTTTATTTAATTACAGGCCTTTTGCTCAAAACTGAACTCTCCAACAATCATCCCTTGTAAAAACTAATTTCTTATTTTGAATCCAGGCCATCTCCATTCGGAACACCTTGGCTCTGTTCTTGACATTATTCAGTTGTCCATTTCTTCTCTTAATGGGTTTAAGAGAATCAAGCACATGTTTTTTTTTCCTGACAAACATTTATGCAATGAGGACATTAGTGCCACTTCTGTGTAAAATTAATCAAATACAAAGTTTGTACTTTTATGCAGATAGGACTTTGCATGAGGAAAGCTCTGGAGTAATTGGTATTGGGCCCATTTGGTGTGAAATCTGCATTGTCTATGGTATCTTGTTTCTACTTGTTATTTTTTTAACTCTCTGTTATCTTGTTATCTTGAATGTCATCCATATGGAATAATAATTTCTTTGAAAAAAATCAGGACACCATTTCTTTGTATTTGGTAGTAGTGAAGAAGTGAATGTCAACTCTTTCCCCCTCCAACACACATCTGCCAGGCTAAATGAAGTATCTTCACTAACATGAAAACAGCTTCTTTATTACACTATTGTAATATATGTGTGGTATCAATACCAGGACAATATTGCTAAAGTCCACTGTTGGTCTATTTTCCCTCTGACTGTCAACTTCTTTCCCAATTAGGTGACAAATAGATGGGAAGAAATCTCAGCAATATGGTTCTCTGCACACATAGTCTAATATTAGAGAGAGCTAACATTTATTCCTTTGCATTGATTAATTTTGCTCCTGGGAAAATTCATTATTTCCCAAATTTGTAGCCTTATTTTCAGTCTGTTTTCATGCCTCTGAGCCTGTTTTCTCCACAGAACATGTGAAACTGAAATATAAGACTTAAGGCATTTCTAAGTTTGGTCAAATCTCTTTGTACATCTCAGGCAATTTTCCTTCAGAAGAGCTACCTGAGTATTGTGGAATAATGCAGCAGTTCTAAAGTCACCCTAAGATCTCTCTACACACTCATGACAGGTATTTCATGTTCATTTATTTGGTGATTCCTTCAGAGAATTCAGTTTTATAAGCTTCAAAACATTTCACCTTTATTGGGAACGTAATCTCTATGTCTGCTTCTCAATGTACAGCCCAGCTATAAACTGTGGATCAGAATCAGGCCTGTAAAAATAAGGTAAAGAATCTCATCACCTCCTTTCCTCTAGTCCTTTTCCTTTTAAACAGGCTAGAATGGCTAGCTCTTCTAATAAAAGTTAATGTCTAAGAAAAAACAGCCGCTTGATATTGTCTTATTTACAGGACATGAGCAGGTTTTCTTGGTCCTCTTTGTTCTGTATGATTAGGAATTGTTTTGAAGATTTTAATGTTCAAGGTTTCAAGACTCCTCTGTGAATGCCAAGGACAAAGTGTGTGATTCAAAGCATAATCTTTGCAACTGGGGCAGAATTTATAATATTTAGTTCTTCCAGCCCTCTGCAAGTGTCCTGGCTTTCAAAATAATATTCTGTGTCACTTCTGTTATCCTTAAAAGAAAGGCAGGCAATCTGACTTCTAGGTGCCTTTTTGATGATATGAACTTCCAGATTTTATGAATGCCAATAGCAAGGGGATATGAGGCTTGTTTGCAAGTGGGATACTCTGCATTGAGATTTTATTAGGCTAGGCAATAACAGAAGGAGTCATAGCACAGGAATTTCACCCATTACTATTATGACCAGAAGTTTCTTTTATTCTTAAACTAATGCTTCCACTTCATATGTTGGTCAAAAAATCTCAAGCATCTCTCCACTTGTGAAATTGCTTGGCCTATTTGTGGCCAAGTCAGCAGAAATCCCTCCAGTTTGCAGTGAGAGCCAAGGATCTGGCAAGGAGGAGAGGAGAATCTTATTTTAAAAGCTTATTATAACTTTATGGAAATATCTAATTAGAGAAAAGCAGTATAGTATATGTTCTCTGAATAATGGACATGCTTTTAAAATTATTATTTCAAGGAGTAAAGCCCATGCAAATGTCCTACCTTACCAGGCTCAATTTCCATATTTTATTTATGATTTTGACAGCTTTATTTTGACAGTCTTCCATAAGTATAAGATTTCACATGATGAAATTACAAGGAGGATCAAGAACACATTCTCCGTACTTTCTTAGTCCAACTCTGCTAATTTTTTCCAGAAAATTTCTCCTTGACGATTTTCAGGGATAGCAGTTAATGTTCTAGCTGTTGTATCTCACACAAAAGAATGTGACTTCAATTTAAAAAGTTTCAAATGGTAATGGATAGCGGTGGTGACTAGGACAAGCTACTATATATAAATAAGCAGCAAACCCCACACTCCTTCGCACTGATGATGTTACTCAATTGGGTAATGAAAAGTCTGCAGGCAAACAATCAAACGTAGAGAGCACGGACTTCCACTATGCCTTCCATTTATTTTTCTGACCCTCCAGAGATTTCCCTGGCCTGTATACCTATCAAGAGACTTGACAGTCTCAATATTTAACTTTTGTAATCACATCTTCCATCATCTAATCACTAAGCTATTTGACATTAGCACATTTGTACCATTAACATTTTATAGATGATATTATTTCTGCCCCTAAGTGTTTGATCTCATTTCTCTCCTCTGCATTTTACTTTGCAACTTCAAACTCCCTTTATAATTTCTAAACTTTCAGAAGACATTTGGGGAAATAGCACTTTTCCCCAGAAGTGGAACATTTCTAACTCTAGAACAGCTTTGGGATGAACAAAGTTGTACAATGTGCAACAGATGTGATCAAGATAAATAGCTGTCTGAGATGTTTAATTTTTATTCATAGCAAGCCAATATAATTTGTGATCCACAAAGCGTATTCAGAATTAAGGAGAATATGACCTATGTGTTCCTGACTTTTATTAAAAACAGAACAGTTGTAGCTTAGTTTGCACTGTGGGAAATAATAAATTCAGTGCTTAGCATCACTTGGGAACATGGACATTCAGTCATGCAGTTGCAGCCACCATCTTGACTGTTTTCCACCCTCCCTTATGGGCTCTCCTGCTTGGATAAATGGGTAAAGTTTCCTTTTTGTATTTCTGGAGAATTAAGATAGTAGACAATACTAAATGAACTAACTGTATGGTGTTGAATAAGGCAGTTACTTATATTCACAGCTATGCACTCTTCTCTATACATCAAGGCTTCCATAAGTCCATTTGGCAAAGAACTAAAAATTAATGCCTTAGCTCCTGTAACAAGATTATATGCTCTTTCACCTTTATACATCTCATAACAAGTAGAATCTGTAGCAATTTAAATATTTTGCTTTCACTCTCCTCTTTATACCCATGACAAAATTCAACCTCTGCCCCCATATTAGTTTTAAATGGTCATTTCTTAAGCTCTAAGTAGAGTAGAATAAAGTAGAGTAGAGTATTTAAGCTCTAAGAATAGTATAGTATAAGGTATAGGGTGTAGTATTGGGTTTAATATAGTAAAGGACAGTGGTTCTCACCCTATGGTCTTCAGACCCCTGGGGGTCCGTAAAAGTTTGAAGAAATGTTAAGATTTAAATATTAAGTCTTGGGGGTACATGGCCACAAAAAGTATTTAAAAGGAGTCTGTGGTGAAGAAAAGATTGAGAACTACTGGTTTAGGATATAGTAGAGCAGGGGTGTCAAACTGCTGGTCCATGGGCCAGATGCGTCATGCCGAAATTGTGCCCACCCCATTGCCAGCAATGGAAAAAAAGTCACTATATGTCATGACACGTCATGTGACATTGTGAGTTTACACCCCTGTAGTAGAGTATTTAAATTCTAAAGAGAGTAGAGTAGAGGACAGGACAGGACAGGACAGGACAGGACAGGACAGTATGGAATGCCATAGTACAGGTAATCCTCGAGCTCACCAATTACGATTGTAAGTTGTGATGGTTGTAAAGTGACCATCCCAAATTTATGACCTTTTTTGTAGCAGTCATTAAGCAAATGTTGCTATTGTTAAATGAATACTATGAGGTGTTTTTGCTAAAAATCAAAAGTAAAGATCAGTTTTTGACGAAAACATTGTAAATTGCAGTTACATGACAACAGAATGCAGCAAACAGTTGTAAATCTGGACCAGTTGCTGAATGCCCAAAATATAGTCATGTGACCACGAGAGGGCAGCTATTGGAGCTTTAGAACTGGGTCAAAGGTTGCCCTGGGGAGCTCTGTTGTAACTTCAGTTGCTAAGCAACCAGTCATAAGTCAAGGACTACCTATATGTGAGATTTATTAAGGTCGTAAACCAGCAGGAGCACCTGCAGATGGTCATGGTGACTAATCACATGATTGAAGCTCCAATCTTTTAAATGTTCTTCTTGAATATGTCCCACACATTTCAAAGGAACAGGACCTAGATTGCCTGGTCATGAACCCCATCTTGATTTTCTTTTACAACCCCACCCCATACTGTAAAATTAAAATGTAAACATAAATGGGATGCAAGGAGCAAAAATTCACAACTAAGTGCTAACAGGTAAAACTTTTCTAAGGAAGTTCATATGTAAGGAGTTCATATGTAATTGGCAAAGGTGATATGGTGAAAGCAATAGCACAGAACACAGTTACCTTTCTGGATGGTTCTGTGTGCTTGTGTGCCAAAAGGAATAGCACTCTCTCCTGACCTGAATTGCCAAAACAGCTTAGCAGAGGGGTGTGTGTGTGTATTAGATCTGAAGGCTGGGCTGTGTAGACAGGGAAGTGAAGTAAAATAAAGCATCACCATCTCAGTATCTGTCAGCTGCCAAGAGCGTGTTCAGTCCTGATCTGGGATGCCATACTTCCCTTTCAATAACCTAGAAGGTAAAGTATTTAATATGGCCAAGAAATCTATGTATTTTGTTTATTTATTTTATTAAATTTATATACCATCTATCTTGCTGTTTGGGGCAATTCTGGATGGTTTATAAAATAATAAAAGCCATTAGAAATACAAAAACAGATATGTGCAAAAGGATTTAAATGACTGGAAAAAATTACAATTATCTTTGCTGGGGAGAATTTCAGCAGTAAAAAGGAATATTCTTCCAAAATTTCTTTTTTTGTTTCAAATGATTCCTATTTTAAAAAAAGATGTTAATTTAGAGGATTGGCAAAAGGGTATTAATAAGTTTATTTGGGCGGGCAAGAAGCCAAGAGTTAAGTTTAAGATTATACAAGATGTATGGGAACAAGGAGGACTTAAAGTCCCGAACTTAAAATTGTATTATGATGTGGTGGTTTTGACACTGATTAGTGATTGGTTAAATTTAACAAATAGAAATATACTCTCTCTTGAAGGATGGGATTTGTTATTTGGTTGGCAGGGATATTTAATTTATGATAAAAAGGTAGATAAAAATTTTAAGACTCATATTTTAAGAAGTGCCTTATTAAGAGTTTGGAAGAAATATTATTATAAACTAAAATATAAAATTCCTATCTGGGCAATTCCAGGACAGGTAATAGAGGGGATATCTAGGGGAGTTAAC
>NW_015386400.1:2586008-2642080 GCF_001527695.2 Protobothrops mucrosquamatus | reverse complement strand
TTGGTATTACTTTGCAGGATGAAAATTTGATTAAACAGATTAAAGATCAATCTCAAGCTCATATTAAAAGAATTTATAATGCTTTGATAGAATTGGATTCAGAAACGGAATTGGTTAAGGATTGTATGATAAAATGGGCTCAAAATATTCAAGAACCGATTTCATTGGATACATGGGAAACAATTTGGGTTAGAAATGTAAAATTTACTCAAGCTCAAAATTTAAGAGAAAATTTTTATAAAATGTTTTATTGGTGGCATTTGGATCCTCAAAAATTGTCGTGCATGTATCCTAATTTACAACCTAAGTGTTGGAGATGTGGAAATTTAGATGCAACTTATTTTCATATTTGGTGGACATGTAGGGAAATAAAAGCATTTTGGAATAAAATTTGGTGGAATATTCAAAATGTTTTTAAGAAAAAGATAAAGTTTACACCGCAGATATTTTTGTTAGGTATTATGGAACATTTGGATGTTAAAGAAATGAATTTGATGTTGAATCTTATAACGGCTGCAAGATTACTAGTAGCTCAATATTGGAAAACGGAACGTCTGCCCACTATAGAAGAATGATCACTTAAAGTCTCAAATTTAGCAGAAATGGCCAAGATTTCCGCTTATGTGAAGGATTATTCACAAGAAAGATATATTTCAGTTTGGAGAAGATGGATAGATTATATTGAGAAGAAATATGGGACCAAAAAGTTTCATTTGGTTTTTGAGTGAATTTTAGAGTATTATTGTTGTTATACAGTTTATTTATCCTTATTTTTAATTAATATGATATTATTATTATTGTGTCTAATCTTTTTTTTTTTATTGAAAATATTGTGTCTAATCTTAATATATTTTATGTTAAAAAGAGAGTTAAAGGATTTTACAGATTTGTTACTCTAATAATTGATTAATGTTAGTTAGAATATGATTATCCTATTGTTAACCCTGTGATTAGCTCTGGGAAGTGGGGGGGAGGGGGGAGGGGGAGGGAGGGTTTTGGAGAGGGGGGCAATTATATTGTAAAACTTTTATAAAACTTTTAATAATAATAAAAAAAGAAATACAAAAACATTAAAATTACAAAAGATGCATCATCTTTCACCAGTAAATGAAATATTATCGTGAAGTGCCCTAGGATTTCGAGTTGGTTAAGCCAAAACACAAAGAAAGAGTTTTGCAAATAAATAACATTATAATGTTTCAGTTCCATCTTTGATCCAGGAATTGGAAAGAGTGGAGAAAAAGCAAGGCTATGGATGGCAACAGCAGGGTAGGTTGGTGGGGAAGAGAAGGAAAGGAAAGGAAAACACTGATGAGGAGCAGGTAGTTGATCAGATATGCCAATCCAAGTACAGTGGCAGGTAAGATGCTAGAAACATTGATGAACAGGCTGGCCCACAGATCATGAAGAGGAAGACAAGAAGAGGTGAGGTGAGGTGTATCAGCCTGTATTTGCCAATAAAATCATTATTGATTTTTGTCTTGGTTAAAATGTCCTGCATTTTCATATGGCTGCATTGTGACCAATCTAGAACAGTCTGGCCAAACTTCCAAGCTACAATGTGTTTGTTTCATGCATGAAACAAAACATGTTTTCCATCTCATGTGCACCTAATTTAAATGTTAAAGTTAGTTTCAGTCACCTAATGAAAAAGCTAAGTTAAATCATCTTTAAATGTTATCATCCAAGAAGAATTTTTGCTACCTTAGGAATAACCAAACAGTTATTCTATTATTAAATAGTCCCACATCAAAAGATACCCAGAATCCTTACTTGTAATTAAATACTTATTCTGGACTATATATTAAAAATGTAGCAGTTGTATTTCTTTTTATGTGTTTGCTGAATAGGTAGAGTTGTTGGCAATCAGGATTATGTTTTCTGGGTGTTAACAAATACTTGAAAATATTCCTAGTCAGAAGACTGAACATAACACTGCTTGAACTATGGGCGCAGATCCACCACATATGCAAATACATTTAATAACTGTATATCTAATGGTAACTAGAAACATCCAAAGTTAGGTTAAGTTTTTGTTACAAAAGCTCCAAGGATAAGTTTTACATATTTGAATCCTACCTTTTATTTTCCTGTTTAGAACTGCTTTTCTCTTAAACAAAAAGCAAAGGTAACTTTAAAAAAATGAAAAGAAATATAAAATTCCCTCACCACATTCATTTTAAACAGATATTCTGAAGTGATGTCCTCTTTAGTAAATATTTTCCCCAGGATTTCATTTTAATAAGAAAATTGCTGTGGCAATTACCACATTTCAGTTCTCTACATTGCTATACAATCCTCATTGTGAATTCATAATGCTTCTTATTTAATTACATTAATTGAAAACGGCACAAACAATTAAAAATGTCATTTCTATACAACATTTTCAGCTATGATAATTATGTGGAAGAAGGAAAAGGTAAATAAGAATTTAAAACTAGGGAAGAATGATGTTGAGAAAAGAACAGCTATAAAGTGCATTAACTTCTTGCCACTTTAAATAATGGACTTACTCAAAACATTAGGATCGGAGATTTGCCATTCTGTGAAGCTGATTTAGAATAGATTTTTTTTAAAAATAATGTGCTTATGGAATTTGTTTCACAATATATAGTGATGATTATTAACTTGGAGTGCTGCAAATGGGTGTGGATAAATTTGCGCAGGACAATTGCTCAAGGGTTACTGATCTTAAAGACTCTGTGTTATTTCTGGGTTGGGGATACGTGCAGATTAGCAGGAACACATAAAAGGATTTGGATGGTGGACAAGCTGTGGGATGAAATAGGATGAGCCAATAGGAAGATCTAGCAAAAGCAGGAAATGCTATGAAATGAGAAGGTTTTGTCTTAGACAAATAATATTCCTGATGCCACCTGATTAGCCGTTGTGAGAACCCATTCTCGACTGGAATGGATCTTGGCCTGATGCAGTTGAACTATTCCTTTTGTCTTATAAATTCTACCCTGGGATTCTTTGTATGTATTTGACTTGGAAACATAGCCTGGCTCAACTCAGTTTTGCCGGTTTAGATAGAACAGAGTTAAGATGCATTCATACAAGGTGCTTACCCTGATTATAAAATTATTTCAGTTTCTAAGATTAATTGATTAAATTTGAGCTATAAACCTTACACGGAATCATAAGCTACCGTATTTTCCTGCGTATAAGATGACTGGGCGTATAAGACGACCCCCAACTTTTCCAGTTAAAATATAGAGTTTGAGCGAGAGAGAGGGGGGGAGAGAAAACTTGATGAGTAATATGCCAAACCACATGTGTAAAGGAATAAAATAGAATACCCGTATTTTCCGGCGTATAAGACAACTGGGCGTATAAGACGACCCCCGACTTTTGAGAAGATTGTCAGGGTTTAGAAAGTCGTCTTATACGCCGGAAAATACGGTAATCAAATGAAGTAGGTTTGCACTACAGACTAAACAAAAATCAAACTAACCAAAGTTAAGACTGTTAGTAAGACTTAGTTAAGTATATTGTGTGAACACAGTCAAACAACAACGTATGCCAATGTGTCTCCATTGTATGGTGAATTAAGCAACCTGAGCCATGGCTGTTATTTTCCAAAACACAGATTTCTGTCATAGTGCCCAAATGGAGATGTCAGAAAAGTAAGAAGGATACCTTTTCAGGCCAACCCACTTTTTGTGTGCCTTGCCCATATGACACACATTAAAAAGGAGTAGAATTTCAACTGTTTATGTCAAGCTCCAAAATCCAAGAAAGACACATTGAGATTCTTCTAAACAGTTTTCTTAATTGTGTCTTTCCTATAGAAAGAAATCTTGCCAAACTGAAACAAAATACTAGCAACATAAAATACACACTCTGGGAACTATTAGGGAGGAGCTGTCTTCATCCTCCTCCTCTCACACAAAATATCTAAACTGCATTGTCTCTTGCTGCTGTGGAATGCACTCTCTCCCTCCTGGGAATCTGGATAACGTTTCATCACAATTTAGCTTCATACAGAACGGCCTTTTTAAAAATAGCTGGCAGCCCAGGATACCTTGAGTTTCAGGATCATCTTTGACTTCAGTAAGGCATTTGATAAAGTAGACCACAACCTACTACTTGATAAGATAGAAAAATGTGGGTTAGACATCACCACCAGATGGATTCATACTTGGCTGACCAGCCGTACTCAGTGTGTGCTCCTGAATGGAACTGCATCTACATGGAGGAAAGTGTGTAGTGAGGTGCCCCAGGACTCTGTTCTGGGCCCAGGGCTTTTCAACATCTTCATCAATGATTTGGATGAGGGGATAGATGGGGAACTCATCAAATCTGCAGATGACATCAAGCTGGCAGGAGTAGCCAACACTCCAGAAGACAGGCTTAAGATACAGAAGGATCTTGACAGACTTGAACATTGGGCGCTATCTAACAAAACGAAATTCAATGGTGAAAAAAGTAAAGTTCTACATTTAGGCAAGAAAAACTAAATACACAGGTATAGTATAGGGATACCTTGCTCAAAAGTAGCAGCTGTGAGGGATCTTGGGAGTCCTAGTGAACAATAATCTGAGCCAACAGTATGCTGCAGCTTCCAAAAAAGCCAACACAGTGCTAGGCTGCATTAACAGAGCGATAGAATCAAGATCACGTGAAGTGTTAATATCACTTTACAATGCCTTGGTAAGACCACACTTGGAATACTGCATCCAGTTTTGGTCACCACAATGTAAAAAAGATGTTGAGACTCTAGAAAGAGTACAGAGAAGAGCAACAAAGATGATTAGGCTAAAGCATACAAGGAATGGTTGCTGGAATTGGGTATGTCTAGTTTAATGAAGAGAAGGATGAGGGGGGACATGATAGCAGTGTTCCAATATCTCAGGGGTTGCCACAAAGAAGACGGAGGCAAGCTATTCTCCAAAGCACCTGAAGGCAGGACAAGAAGTAACAGATGGAAACTAACCAAAGAGAGAAGTAGCATAGAACTAAGGAGAATTTTTCTGACAATTAGAATAACTCACCAGTGGAACAGACTGCCTCCAGAAGTTGTTAATGCTTCAACACTGGAAATTTTTAAGAAGAAATTGGACAGCTATTTGTCTGAAATGGTATAGGGTTTCCTGCCTGAGTAGGGGGGTTGGACTAGATGACCTCCAACCTCCCTTCCTATTATTATTGTTGTTGTTATCTGCAAACTTTAACCATCTCAATACTGACCTCTTTTCCTACCTCAGATTTCTGTACCGCATGTTTTTTGAAAATAACTTTGGAGCCCTTTCTAGAGGCAGTGATTTCTGCTAGGAATCTGGCCTCATTTGGCACTGTCAAACTAGCGATCACTGACATTTGCAGGGCTTTTTTTTTTAAAGAATGTGTTCAAAGATTTTTTGCATTCAACAAACCTTGCCCTCCAGAGTAACAAACTATCAGAAAAAGCAGGAGACTGCTGGGCCAGCATTTGAATCATAAAACAAATTATAGCTTAAGGAACATGATTGTCATCCATACTAAAGAGGGTGGGGAGGCTGTTTCTGCAGCTAAAGAAAGTTTTAGATGGATTTATGTTATGAGAACAAGCATATTTAGTTATATTCGTAAGAAATAAACCACTATAACATTAATTGCAATAATCTTGGGTGATAAACTTAAAGTTACAGCAAGAACCTCAAGTGTTTGTCAGCTATTCTTTAGTAATGGTATTGGCCTTATTATATTTTAAAGTAAAGCAAAATCTTTATTTTCCTAAGAACCTTCTTTGTTTAGAATATTGTTTTAGAGATCTTAATTTAAATACAGTTTTCTGTGAATGCTCTTATGGGACAGTTGCTGGCTCATTTCAATACTATGACATCCATAGTTTGCTTTTCTTTCCCAAAGAGGGAATAAAGAGACTATTGGTGTTTTGTGTGTGTGTGTGTGTGTGTGCGCGCGCGCGGGTAGGTGGGTGGGGGCTAATCAACAGATGGTGGGAACCCTGAGCTGGGATGGTGAAGCAGAATCTTCTATCTACTCTGCTGCTTGAACATACTCACTTTCTGAAATGCCAGATCTCCATGGCTGAAGAATTCATTCATTCATTCATTCATTCATTCATTCATAAAATTTATATGCTCGCCCGACTCATTCTCAGTGACCCAAGACAACTCCAGTCATCTAATGGATTTGCAATGGATTGCAACGGATTCACTTTATACAGGCTTTGAGAGGGGTCTTAGAACTGTCTGGTGTGCATTGATAGTCTATAACATGTTTTAATGTGTCCTTATAGCTACTCCCTCCAGGAGTATTATTTATTTATTTAAACAATTTATGTAGCAAGCCAATTCATAAATTGCTGGATGACTAATATAGGATTAAAGCCAATACAAGAACTGAGACATGACACATTTAAGGTCAACCCATAATCATTCCTCATAAAATAATTTTCAGATGTTTTAGCAAGATTTTTTAGTAATAGTGATGCTGCTTTTCGACTCTCCTTTCTTACCATTTTTTTCAGTGAGGCCCTATGATGAATTTATGGAAAATTCTGGCTATCCAGCATTAAAAGATGCTGGCATTCTTTTCTCCTCTTACTCTCTGCAAAAACCTCTTTGGAATTCAGAACATTATTACTGCATCCATAAAAAAGGAAGCTTAGGTTTTTCTTCCTACGCACTTAATTTTATAATGGAAGAATTAGATTATCTTAAAATATGGTAATGCTGGCAGATGATGGGTTTTTTTCTGTTCATGTCTTAAATTCAGCCTTTCAAATGAATGCACTATTGGATGGAACATACATACAAACTAATTCCTGTATATTTTGAATGCAGATTTAATTTAATCCTAGGGCCTGAGGTTCAGTACTCAATATATCATTTTAAAAACTGACTGACTATAGAGCCAAATAATATTTTTGTTTGAAACCCACACAAGCAACTCAGGATCCACAAGTTTGATATCATATGCAATAATATAAATAAATGTGATACAGTATAATTTTATTCTGCCTGTGGCATTTTAGAAATAGGCTAGTTTAAACACAGAACTGATCAGGGATTTGCAATTTAGCCTATCAGTATCTTTATTTGATATTCTAAATCAAAAATTCCTCACCTATATTTGTTTTAAGCAGTATATTCTGTTCAAAGCAAGTTTTTTTTAATGAAGGGATGAACTGCTTCAACTCCTTATTAATATGAAGAACTTGCATGAAAGGTTACAATCTTCATTCCAAATGTTTTTAAGGTCTTTGATTTTTTTATTAGAATATTTGCATTACTTTGATAATTCTGTATTTTGTTGAAAGGTAGAAGGTTCTGGTGTACTTTCCATCTGAAAATAAAGTTTGGCATTTTTGTGCTGCCAGCTAATTGAGAATTTGCAGGAGAGATACCAAAGCAGCAAGACATTTATTTATTTGTTTATTTATTTACTTACATGCTTACTTATCTCCTTTTTATTTTTATAAACAATTCAAGGCAATGAACATACCTAATATTCCTCCCTTGTCCTATTTTCTCCACAACAACAATTCTGTCAGGTAAGGGAGGGGCTGAGAGAGAAAGAGACACCCTGGTCCAAAGTCACCCAGAAGGCTTTCATCTTCAAGGTAGGACTAGAACTCATGGAGCATCTTTGCACATATCTGCCTTGTTCACCAATTACGCCCGTTCCTGGACTGGGAGGCCTTGTTCACAGTTACCCATGCCTTAATCACTTCTCATTTGGATTACTGCAAGGTTCTCTACATGGGTCTAACCTTGAAAACCATCTGGAAGTTGTAACTGGTCCAGAATGCAGCAGCACACACAGTTTTGCTTGCCCACAGTTCATCCAAATAATACCATTGCTGCACTGGCTTCCAGCTGTTTTCCAGGTACAATTTAAGGTGCTGGCTATACCTTTAAAGCCCTACATGGTACAGGGCCAGATTACCTGCCCTTCTCCCAAAGGGCATCTGCCCGTCCTATTAGGTTAGATAGGGTAGCTATGCTCCAGGTCTCCCCCACCACCACCAAATGCTGCCAACTGGAGGTGCGCCTTCTCAGTGTTTTGGAACAACTTGAAATCAGTACTCTTAGCCTACCAAAGGGCTGTGAAGACATAGCATTAGGCTAGGAGAGAGTCTGAGCTGTGAGGATGTTTGATTTAGACCCTTAAGAAGAGATACTTTTGTCTTTAACTATTTGTATGAATTGTTCTGAATCACCTACTGTAGACTCACAACATATGAGTTGTATGAGATGGGTGGCCATATAAATCCTGTAAATACGTAAAATGAAGTACCAGGACTGAAATAAACTGGATCATGTTTATTAAAATCACCCCCACTTCTTAAAAGTACCAGAGGTCTTTTTCCAGTCTGTCATGCTGAATCCAAATGGTGAGGACAGTCTCTAGAATTCAACTTACAACTTGCTTTTGTTGGGCAAGCCATTCACAATCTCCCCCTTACTCCAACTTGATTGGTTTAGCCATCAGCAAGGGGTTACATATTGTTGAGGATTAAATGTCCAGCAGATATTGGGTACCTGCTGAGACAAAACAAGGAGATAATTGCCTAATAGGAGTTAGAGCAGAAAGTTTGTTATTTCACAGCTTGCAAGAGTAAATAGGAAGAGCCAGCTTGCCTAAGCAGTTTCTCTTCCAGGTGTTAATTAAAAAATATGAGTCAATCATAGACATCTCGGAACTCTGATTTGGTTTTGCTCATGGTATCAGTTTATAATGTAATAATAATTACAACTTTCTGGAAAGAGAAATCTCAGGCAAAATTAGAAGCAATTTGTTCCATAAGATAAACAGTTTGAAGAACATATTTATGGGATAGTAAAATAGCATGACAGTCAAAACTGCAATTTTGTGTTTTACCTTAATGTCAGAATAACAGAGTTTGAAGGGGCCTTGGAAGTCCTCTGGTCCAACCCAGTCTCTTCTTAACATCTCCATTGTTGGAGCATCCACAACTTGTGGAGGAAATTCCACTGATTAATTGTTCTAACTGTCAATAAATTTCTCCTTAGGTCTAGGTTGCTTCTCTTTTTGACTAGTTTCCATCCATTGCTTCTTGTTCTACCTTCAGCTGCTTTGGAGAATAGGTTGACTCCCTCTTCTTTGTGGCAACCCCTGAGATACTGGAACACTGCTATCATGTCACCCCTAGTCCTTCTTTTCTTTAAACTAGACATACCCAATTCCTGCAACCATTCTTCATATGTTTTAGGCTCCAATCCTCTAATCATCTTTGTTGTTCTTGTCTGAACTTTTTCTAGAGTCTCAACGTCTATTTTATATTGTGGTGACCAAAACTGGATGCAATATTCCAAGTGTGGCCTTACCAAGGCATTGTAAAGTGGTATTAACACTTCATGTGATCTTGATTCTATCCCTCTGTTAATGCAGCCTAGCACTGCATTGGCTTTTTTGGCAGCTGCAGCACACTGTTAGCTCATATTTAAGAGATTAGGACTCCAAGATCCCTCTCACAGTTATTACTATTGAGCCAGGTACCATTTATTTTCTACCTGTGCATTTGGCTTTTCTTCTCTAAATGTAGAACCTTACTTTTTTCATCACTGAATTTCATTTGTTAGAGCCCAGTGTTCCAGTATGTTGAAATCTTTCAGTATTTTAAGCCTATCTTGAGCCTATCTTCTGGAGTGTTGGCTATTTTTGCCAGCTTGGTGTCATCTGCAAATTCGTTGAGTTCCCTTTCTATTCCCTTGTCTAAATTATTGACAAAATATTGAAGAATACTGGGGCTAAGACAGTTCCTTGGGGTACCCCAGTGCATTCTTCCCTCATGTAAATGCAGTCCCATTAAGGATCTCACACTGAATGCTGACCAATCACAAACTGACCACTGTGCAAACTGATTCCTGTGATTAATGCTATGAATAATGAGAGTATGCGTACCATGGAATAGTTTTAAATGTAGAAGTAGGGTGTTGTTCCAAAAAAATGTAAAAAAAAGCCTCCTATTCCTGTTGTCCCAAAGTTAAGTTACAGGGAGGCAGATTTTGATATGATGAAACTTCCCAACAGCAAAAGTAGTTTAATAATGGAATAAATTATCTGTGGATTGCCATCACAATGTTTATACTTTATTTGAATATCTGCTTGGCTTCTCTTATGATTTAACTCCAGCCAAAGTTGCTCTGCTATGGATCTTGAACCTGATGATAGTTGGGTCCCTTCTTGGTCAACAGAATATTCATTAAATAGGACAGATAACTTCCAATACATACGAAAAATGTAAATGCAGGACATATTTATTTATTTGAAAAACAATTATATGGCAACTCACAACAATAACAATTATATGCCATATGATATCGATATCCTTCTCTGATCTGTTAAATGCTGTTGTTCTTACCTTAACTTTGATGATTCCATAGGATCTTTGGAAACATTTCAGGTGGATAAATCTATTAACAGCTACTAGTTATTATGCTATCATTCCTGGAAATATAATGGAAGAGAACCATTGCACTCATACCCTGTTTCTCATAGGCATCTGCTTAGTCACTAAGAGTAACAGGATGCCGGAATTAGACAAGCATTTCATTTGATCTGGCATGCTGCCCATATTTTAGAATTCCATTGTAGTAAATTACTTTCTGGGAATATTTTCCTTTCCCTTCATTTTGGATCATCGGCAGCTTTATGACAACACAATTCTAAGTAATCTCTGATTACATTTATTTTATCTGTGTTTTAATTTTACCCTTCTAAATTTCTCTTTTATTCCACCTAGAGCCCTAGACTATGGCACACCTATCAGAAATTAGGATAGTGTTAAATTACATATGTGAGGAAAATACATGAGTATTAGCTGACCCATATGTGGAATGTGCTTTTATCATTAGCATTTTTTTTGTTTTGCCAACCATTCTATTTCATATCATCAATTGTTGTTTGTAGCAGGTGGGCACACATTTATTTGTTTATTAACAACAATAGATAATCCCAAATGGCAGAAATTACCAAGAACTTGATTTATTTTTCTTAGTTTTTAAGAGTATCTCATTATATCATTGGTATGTTGCTAGGTGATGCTCTTTTCAGCCTTAATTGAGATTTCTTTCCTTTAACTTTTAATGTATCCTTAGTTTTAAAGTAACCTTCTGAAGAATCTGTGACTGAAAAGTCAAACAGGAAGTGTGCTAATTGTGTGGTGCTGCTCTGTTTCTTTTTCCCAATAGATTTTAGAAGTGAAATTCAAAGAGAAATGTTGGCCTTAGTTGGTTGAATATGCCTCCATATGTTCTGGTATTTAGGCACCCCAGAGAATCACCCTCATCATTGCAAAATCCCATTTAATAACATATCATTGGGATGGAAGACCATTGGATACAATCCTATTGAATAAATAAACTTAAAGGAGAAATGTCATAAAAAGAAATAAAAGAGATTGGCATATAGTGTCTTAAAAATACTAGATTCTCCTTCCTGTAATACTGGATGTCTCAGGATACACAGTGATAGAATGAGATAATAATCCAAAATTGCATGCAACATACTGACAGTAATTTTTGCTGTACAGTGTATGCCAGGCAATTCAGCAAGATTTATGTATCTGTGAATTATAAGGTATTTTGGAGAGCAAGCAATGGAAAGCAGAACATTGCAAGATGTTATGGTGCCAAATGCCAATTAGATATATCTGTATTTGCCAAAAAAGTACTCTAACTACGCTGCTGTTGGTCCAACCACTATACTACCCCTTACAATATTTTAAAACAGATCAAGCAAAATAGCAGTTTTTCTTTTAAAACACTATTGGGATAGTGTACCTATCCCAATTTAATTTACAGGAGGAAAAATCAGAATGTCTGCTTTTGGAGATATGGTCAAAGAAATTTAAGGAAATTCAAGGTTTCTAAGACCGCAACTTGAACACCTGCAGATTTAAATGACAGGTAAGGACTTTCTGCATTAATAGTATATGCTACAATTGTGGGAATGTTTAAAAACTACTTAGAAAAATAACAACTGTGAGAGGCAGTTTGTCTAATTTATTTATTTATTGAATTTATCCCGAACCCAACTGGAACCCTGTCAGTGATACACAGCACATCCAGCAAAGTACAATAAAATGTCCTATAAATAAATGAGTAATAAAAAATAAAACAAATAAACTAATCCCTAATACACACATCTATAAACAATGGCTTCAATTCATATTTGGAAGTCTCTCCAAAGTAGCTCTGTTTTTAAAAGCTTAAAAGTCAACAATATGGGGTCTGATCAAACTTGTGGGCATTGGAATAGGGAAGCCATTCCCAAATACAAATCTGGTACAGAAAACAGTAACCGTAGACCTTCATCGTCTCTTTTCACATAAATTTAGAATGCCTAAATTGGGGGAGTGGAGGCTGGGGGGTTGGTTGGTTGGTTGTCAAAACTGGTTAGAGAATCAGTCCTACAAGTCCCAAAGATGCTTTTCAAAAGGCAACTGTACTTTCTTGATTTTTCCTTTGAAAACATTTCACTTCTCATCCAAGAAGCATCTTCAGTTCTGACTGAATGGTGGGGAATGGAACCCATTCCAATCCCCACCATTGAGTCAAAATTCCATTCCCCACCATTCAGTCAGAACGGAATAAGCAAGAAAGTCCAGTTGCCTTTTGAAAAACACTTTTGGGACAACCATGACCTGGATAATTGAGAATCTCCATGGACAGTCCTGCAAGTCATTTTCTAATGGCAGTTATATTTATATTTCTACCAATCATTGCACTTAGTCTCTTTTTTTAATATATAATATTTTATTGATTTTCTAATTTTGCAATTAAACATTTAAAAAGCAACATGGTGACTGGGTCATCAATGATTCCATAACATACATAAATCTTTAACACAAATCTCAAGTTACAACATCAGATATTTCCTCTCTTTATCCCTTAATATCTACTATCTCATATTGAATTAATATAATTCTTATTGTTATCAACTAAGTAAAACCCTCTTTGTTACATTTATCAATAATTTTGAACTTATACATATCTTAATTGTGTTTACATTCAATCTTATATACATCAATGTCTTGTAGCTTTTTCCCCAGGCTTTAATTTCCCCTCAATATTCAACTTAACATTTGGTATGTTATAGTTTCTAAGCTTTAGGTAACTAGAGTTTCCCTTATCTCATCTTCTACATTTCCCCCTTTTTATAACAAAATCTAATATTTTAAATATATATCTTATCTATTTGCGTACAATCTTATTCTATTTTCTAAACATTCTCTCTTTTTTTCACCATATTAAACCAAAAATCTATTAATCTTATTATACATCTTACCTATTCTGTTATAATATTATTTTATTTTCTAAAACAATTATCTATATTCGACCATCTTCAACCTTCTAATCAATAGTATAAAATCCCCCCTAATAAATCAAAACCCTAGTTTCTTTCAGCCTTACTCTGGCTTTTTTATTTTGCTAATTAACCATCCATGTCAGTACTTTTAATTCATCAAACAATTCTCCCTCTATTATTATGTGTAATATTTGAGTTAAGAAAAACCATTTAATTACAATTTTTTTGGAAGAACTAGCCCCATTATATTTCTTTGATCGCCTCCCCATTATTCCAGTTTCCCACAGTTGTCCTAATAAATTTATCTTCCATTCAGTCTGTTCTTCTTCCTTTTCCTCAAGTTTCTTCTGATTTATGGAAAAAACTTTTACACTTTCAATGTTGTCACTCTCTTTTCTAATTTCCCCATTGGCTGGATCTATTGGTCAGTTGGGTCCTCTGTCCTAATATTTAGTTGTTCTATTTCTCCTGTTGCTTTCTGCATTGTTGGGTCTTTGGTGGTAGTCAAAATCTGGATCTGTATATTTAAGCTGGCATCTTGTTTCTTTATGTTGCCTCTTATTTTGTTACATGCTAAAATAATGCTTTCATGTATTGATTTCAACATAGAAAGGATTTTTTCCTGATCTTCATCCATATTCTCTTGATAATGTAATAAATTAAGGATTTTAAAATCAAATGTTAAAAATAGTTTTTGTAGCTAGATGTGTGACATCTATTTCATGTGTTGCGGATAGTTTTATAGTGAAAATTGTTTGGCAGGTAAGAATTTATAGTCCAAAATATTCCATCATCTTATGTAGTAACAAAGACTTCTCATGTAAAGAAATAGGAAAACAATTTCCCGCATATAATTCTGAAAGTCAATAAAGGTTTATCTTCATAGTTCAAACAGGCCAGATAAACCGCCTTGCAGTTCCTTCTTTACAGCTGTGTTTTTCACAGGTGGTATGTCAAGGTCGAGAGGGTTTTTTTTAATTTCTGGGCTTCCAGCCAAGTCTCTTTTAGTCAATAACAAATTGTAATGGCATATTTCGCCACAAGATGTCATCAATGCCGTTTAAAACTTTTTAAGTCCCGAGTTTTAATAATAGTTTTTCAAGGTTTATTTCTTTTTTAAAAAAATAAAAGCCAATATCTCCAGTAAGAATAGGGAAACTTTTAGTTTCCAAATTTCAAAGGTATGTGCATCCAGTAAAATTAGAATTGTTCTTATAATTGCTCTTTTCCCCTAGGTAGTCAATCGCCACTGTTCTTAGAGGATGGGGTAAGAATTCCCTTCCCTCTCTCCTCACAGGGTAAGAAATACTTTGGGCAGCTTTTGCAGGAAAAATATTTAAAGTCTTAAAGAGAAGATCAGATCTCACCCAGTTTCATTCACGTTGCTTTAAAGGTGCTTGGCTGTAGTTTTGATTTCAGCTGTCAGCAGCTTAATGACGAGCCATATTGTTATGGCTGGTCTTTTTCCTGCCTGTTTAGAGAGCTGCCCCAGATCAAGTGGAAGGGCTGCTACCCTTCCGTGATCAAGCAGGGGTCGTCTCCTTGCTCATCGCTCCTACAGGGTGACTTTCGACCCTTTCCAGGGTCCCCCAGTGGGATAAAACCAGACGCTGAAGACGGAGCTTGCCTCCATGCGTCCGCCAACGCCACAATGGCAAACCAGAAACCCTTGCACTTAGTCTCTTCATGCAGCCATAAAAAAAGAAAAAGAAAGCTTATTTAAAACAATTTTTAATGATGCCATCTTCCTTAATCTTAATAGAGCTGGCACAGGAAGAGTTTTGAGAATTAGTTCTTGGATCATTTCTGCAGAAGAAAGCAATTTGTTCTGTCTAAGAGTCCACCAGCCACAAATGGCAGAGGCCATAGTTCCTCATCCATAAAAGCAGAATATGTTCATATAATAAAGTCAGCAGAATACACCACTGTTACCACACATACATGGCGTGTAAAGTATTTTCACCAAGACCAAACAGAAATAAAAACAGGATGTGGGAGACACATCTTATTTAGTTCAAAGATTGCTGCACCTTGGAGTACTCTTTTAACTTCCAGGAAAGAGAGGTCTGGGAAGCATCTCTTGCACATATGGGGACATTTTGTGACATCTGTTTTGCAAGTCTGGGATAATAAATTTTCCATTTAAAGATGCTGGGTTAGTTAGCATTAAATATCATCATAAAAATATGGAGACTGCTATTGCCAATGTCTAAGAGGATATTCTTCCTGTACTCTTTTGTCGGACCTCAGTGTAGACTGTAGTAACGAACTCTGCCATACCACCAACTGCCCCATTTGTAAGTTGTCCCCCACAATTTTAAATCCAGTCTGTGATTCCCCATGTCATTTGCAGATCTCCAACACAATTGAGATCTGGAGCAAATCAGTAAAGCTGCATTTGAAGACTTTTCCTAGAGCTGGTTTAAATTATGGTTTAGTGTGGTGGCAGACCAGTGGCTTTTTTTTGTAAGAAAAAAGGTGCTAGAACTCACATCTTGTTAATCTTTTATTTACCTTTCACACGTAGTCAGTCACTGGATACACACCCACACACGTCAGTTGTGTAACGAAACATAGCGGTTGTCACCCGCAGTAAGCACTCAGCGTGCGACCACATGACCAATCACAAGCCGAGCAGTGCTCCAAGCCGAGCAGCCGGACAAAGTACGCATGCATTGGACTCAACACACAAGCAGCCCATATGCACCGTTTTAATGATTTTGCCACCGACCTGCTATGCTCGACAGGGCGATTCAACTCCACATGGACCAAACATCAAATTTTCAAAAGTTACTTTTAAAACTTGGAAAATCTGTCAAAAAGGTGCCGGAACTCTGTTCAGGTGAGTTCTATGACAAAAAAAAGCACTGTGGCAGACCATCTTGTCAGTTGACAAAGCAAATACAAAGAGCATGACTTACTTATAGGATGTTATTTTCTGTTTATTACAACTATAATAAAAAGCGGGATGCAAAAGAATTTTGTAAAAATTAAAACAACTGATATAGTGATTACTGACAACACTATTTTAAATTTAAGTCTATAACATATCTTTTTTCCTTAATCATTCCATAAAGCTTATAGCAAAGCAATTAAATTCAATAAACTTCATTCACACATATTAATGAATTTTTAAAAATTATCAGGAACTCACGCCCTCCCCTTCCCCTTTCCCCACTCAAGTGTGGTCGTAAGTTGAGGACTACCTATGTAATAATGAAAGAGCAGTTTTAAGAGATGTTCCTATCAGAACCAAAAGAATTTAGAATTCATTGAATATTTTCCACTATTCCTTCTCTCTAACCAACATTCAGCTTCTTTGCAACCTCTAAATATTTTTTTCAAAATTCTAGTCAACTGCAGAATCCAAGAAAAATCATTTCAAAATAAATGATTAACAATAAATGAGAGCTTCTAACTAACTGCAATAAATTGTTGCAGTTCAGATCAGGATTGAAGATGTCAGATCAAATGTAAACAAAATGTCAAAAAATATCCCCATTTTCATCAGTGACACGCTAAAAGACATAAAAAGTATATTCCATTAATGGTTAGATTTTACACAGAAATAGCATCACCTGTAATACTCTCAAGAATGTTTAATCTTTGAAAAAGTAGCCAATCTGATTTTTCAGGAGAACGAATATCCATTTTGGAAAATAAAAAACTTTTAAGGAATATTATATCTGTAATATACTCTTCAACAAATCAGATGTCCCTGTGCATACAGTATCTCATATTATTCCTGTTGAGTGATGGCAGTGGAATAATTGAATAATCTTGTTGACTTATCCATTATATTTCATTTCTGTTAAAACGAAGGCAAGAAATCAGGAGTCTGGTAGCATCTTTTCTGATTAAAATATTTTATTGAAAAGCCCATAAGTTCATGAAAATAATAGTAATGATTTTAAAAATTGATAAAATTTTTAATAGGAAAGGGTGCTACCAGACTTTGGATTTTTGTCCCTATGCCACCAAAATGGGCTCTCTTCCTACAAAGTTACATGGGAACTAAGAACTTTTTTCTTCTATATTAATTGTAATTACATTACTTTAATTAAAATAAAAACAATATAACTGCCTTATGAAAATCCACATGTATACCTAAGGAAAAAGAACTGAAGTTAAAAAGCAATTCACAATTACTTATTAGTAGCACCCCAATTTCACTGAACAAGATAGACAAAAGATATAAAAGTGAAGTTCTTAATTAACATTGCAAATGACTCTTTATGAATACAGTTATTTTTGAATAAATATTTTTGAATATTCTTAGCCATGGGATAAATTAAGACTAGGCAATACAGTTCTAAATTACTTTTTAAAAACTGTGATATGTATTTAACTCTGATTGGGGAATGCAATGATCATCCAATGATAACATTTCTTGACAAGCAAGCTTAGTCATATATATTTCATCATATAAACTCTTTTATTTGCATGTGATTAAAAAATGGGAATGCCTCTCTCTCTTTTAAAATATTTACTGTATAGTAGTATACAGCTTCCAATATTTGGCTTTTATATTTGGCTTTTAATTTGGTTTTATGGGGTTTTTTGTTTTTTGATGTATTTTGTTTGTATCTGTTTTAATATGCTGTGCACCGCCCTGAGTCCTACGGGAGAAGGGCGGTATATAAATTAAATTATTAAATTATTATTATTAATTAAATTAAATTAAAATTTTATTATCCACCGCTATTCTCTCCAAGGAATGTTCATTGCTATGGGCAAAGGGCATTAACTTCCCTGGAGGGGAGACAAATAATTGCATTAAAGCAACTAAACGAAGACTTCAGTGTGTAATGTTATATGGGAATGACCTTGGGAAACAGAAGGAAGAGCCACAGACTAGGCAATGTTCAGATAAGAGGCAGCTGAGCCTGCAGATTGAATGGAAGTATGACAATTTCAGAAGGGACCATCCTGAGTTTCTTGAACTGTAAAGATGAAGAGGGAAGACAACTGCACAATTCTATTAATGTAATCTTACAAAAATAGAACAAGTACTCCTGGGTGTACTTTTTGTCTGGATTACCTTGCAATGCTGATACTATGTGACCTTAATCACTACTGATTAATCCTAGTTTCTTTTTTGTTTCTCCATGAATTCTCTTATGCCTAAATCATGAGTCCAAAGTTAAGATTTAGACATGAATTGGACTCATTGGACTCATAGACTCTATATACTTAGAAGTCACATAGAGGAAGAAATTTGCATATTGTAGATCACATGATAAAGTTGTGTTTACCTTCTCATTATTAGGAAAGCCAAACTGTCACCATTGTCTTGTCACCATTGAGGCAGAAAAATCCCATCGAATTTGCAGTGTTGGCAAATGATAAACCAACTGAAATTTTTAGCAAAATGATTTTTCAACCTCTCACAAGATAAAAAATATTTCCTCTTGTTTGGTCAACTTTTGTGTAGGACTATCTTAACTTGACTGTAAATATCTGGGCAACATAAAGAGATAAAAAAAATATTTCTTTGCTGTCATGTAATATTCATGGATAGTTTTGCAGCTTAAAGTAGCCTTAATGTTGTGATGTGTACCTGGTCAAAACTGGTGTTACGTACAGAAAGGATATCTCAAAGTCTGTATGTTTCTGATATAAGGCAATGCTTTATACATTCAATTCAAGTTCTGTGCTATATTCAGCAGTGGCATTATTGAAGTGAATTGTAACTTTAATAATGTATTCATCATTGTCTGTATCTTTTGTATTTCATTTCCCCCTGATACCATCATTTTCCCTCACAATTGTTCAGTTAGGGGATGTAATTTACTGTGCCTCTAACAAAACATAGTTGATAATCATGAACCTTATAACCTAATTATTGTGTTAGCTTTTAATATGCCACAGTTTTTATTAAACATCTTTTGATTTCTCCTCCACAGCTCAAGAAGAGTGTTTGATTTTTGCTATTAGTCTATTTGGATATTATCTTGATAGATATTGAAAGGCTTTGGCTTTGTCAGTCATGTTAAAATATTTTGCCCTAAAGAGAACTTCCAAACTCACTATAGATTTGAACAAAATTCAATGACTAACTAAGAAAGCTCTTAAGTTCACACCTCATTTTACTAGGCTTTCTCTTGGAAAGGTAATTTTACTCAATTCAGAACCACACAGATTATTTTGGCTGTCCTTGGGGGAGCACCCAGCAGCCTTCAAGAAAAATAGGCAGACATGATTATGATTATAGTAATGCTGAAGTGCTAGGAAGTAGAATATGTACTCACAGGAATTCAACACATTGCTTAGGAAGTGTCCTCTCTTAGGTCTCCACTTGATATATGGAATTAGATGGATAAAAATCTGGATATATGAATGAATGCAATTCTCTGGCCATATTTTCTAATATTCAGAGATCGACAAAAGCACAATTATTCTTTTTCTGATTAGCAACTAGTATAGTATAGAGGGTACCTTGCTCAATAGTAGTAACTGCAAGAGGGACCTCGGAGTCCTAGTGGACAATCACCTAAATATGAGCCAGCAGTGTGCTGCAGGTGCCAAAAAGGCCAACACATTAAAGGCTGCATTAACAGAGGGATAGAATCAAGATCATGTGAAGTGTTAATACCACTTTACAATGCCTTGGTAAGGCCACACTTGGAATACTGCATCCAGTTTTGGTCACCGCGATGTACAAAAGATGTTGAGATTCTAGAAAGAGTACAGAGAAGAGCAACAAAGATGATTAGGGGACTGGAGGCTAAAACATATAAGGAACGGTTGCTGGAATTGGGTATGTCTAGTTTAACGAACAGAAGGATGAGGGGGGACATGATAGCAATGTTCCAATATCTCAGGGGTTGCCACAAAGAAGAGGGAGTCAAGCTATTCTCCAAGGCGCCTGAAGGCAGGACGAGAAGCAACGGATGGAAACTAATCAAGGAGAGAAGCAACCTAGAACTAAGGAGAAACTTCCTGACAGTTAGAACAATTAACCAGTGGAACAACCTGCCTCCAGAAGCAGTGAATGCTCCAACACTGGAAGTTTTTAAGAAGAGACTGGACAGCCATTTGTCCAAAATGGTATAGGGTTTCCTGCCTGAGCAGGGGGTTGGACTAGATGACCTCCAAGGTCCCTTCTATCATCATCATCATTATTATTATTATTATTATTACTGTGGAACTAAATTTGCTTTCAAAACTGCCAAGTGAAAATGACATAATGCATAATATAATTAAATACACAGAAATATATTTAAATAACATTGAGAGATTAACTCAAAGTAAACCTAGCCAGGAAATCAAAGGCAATATTGATCTTCCACTTTCAGATAAAATTATGGATGGTATTCTGGCTGCAAATATGAACTTCAAATGTTTAATGTGTCCCCCCCTTTTTTTTCCTCTTTATCCCTTCCCAGGATTCCTGTGGTTTTCAATAACTATGTGAAAGTAGAAATTCAAAACAGACAGCCATTTGTACTCTAGAAATGGGTTTGTTCCAGCTATTTGGACAACCTATTTAGGATGGCCATGGCAACAAAGTGTGGAAATTATACACCAAAATATCTGGATCAAAGATATCTCTGATGTCCAGTTTCAAAAATAAAAAAGAGGCGCATAGCCGTAGGTTTATGAAAAGAAGTACAAAGTCTTGGAAAGCAAAATGATCTAGAAATACAGCATCACCCAGTTGTCAGTGATTTCCTGTTTTATCCACAATAACCAGTTGTGGTTTACTTGTCATACTGAAAGAAAATGTGGTAAAGGTTTCAGTGAAGTCCACCAATTTTTTTCCCCTAGAGAAGCACTTGAGCCTTTTTAAATAAAGGGCTTTTAAATAAAATTCAGCAATTTTTCCTGCCATTGTCTACACAGATTCAGAAAAAACTGTACCTGCTGAATTGCTTTTATCATGTAGCTTGATGTTTCCCGAACCTAATAGTAACTAGATGTGTTAGATTTCAATTCAGCCAACATTGGTTTGAACACTGAGGTAGTCTATAAACAACTCCAATGCCTCTGATGAAAAATTTACTTATTAAATTTTTATGATACTGCAATTAAGTACAACCGATGACAATTTATGAGATATAACCAAAATATCCATGGTAAACCTGATTAAGAATCACTGAAATCAATATAACATCCAAGCAAACATAATGGACCCAAACCATACACAATTATCTTGAATATATGTACAAATGTCTGTGTATGTATTTTTGTGTATACACTATATATACACACAGAAAATTAATTCTAGTTTATAAACATTGCACGAAAGAGCTCAGTTTTTAACATTTCCTTAAATGGAATTGAGGAGGGCAGCATGAATCCCTCTGAAAGGGTGATATTCAGAAGTTGAAGAGCTTGACCAGGCTGAGCTTCAGTTGGAGGAGAGCAATCTGAGGAGACACGGGTATTCTCTAGCTGACCTAAAGAGTAAACTAGGCAAGGACCCAGGAAACATGGCAAATTACAAAGGGAAGAGCAAAATAAGAAATGTGATTCAGCCAAATAATCAAGCTCTATAAAAGAGATGGCTCTGCTGACTGACAAACTAATTATGTCTTAGCATGAACTTAATCACAAAATAAGATATGGGACTATGCTTTAATCATTGTTAACACACGGACTGTCTATTTTTTCCCCTAATTTTATGTTCATTCGCCCTAGAAATATTAGTGTATAATTAATAATAGAGATTCTTCTGGTTTTTTTTTCTTCCTAGCATTTTCCCACAAGTGCAGGGTTCATTGCCCCCCTCCCCGATCAACTGCTATTGTCCATTGATTGCAACAGGAAATGACTGACAATCTTGATGTTGTGGACTGAGAGAGAATGGCTGGGGTGGTAGCACAACTCACAATCTTTTGGTATCTAGCCTGCTCTCTCTCTCTCTCTCTCTCTCTCTCTCTCTCTCTCTCTCTGTGTGTGTGTGTGTGTGTGTGTCTGTGTGTGTGTCTGTGTCTGTCTGTCTGTCTGTCTGTCTCTCTCTCTCTCTCTCTCTCTCTCACCCCCTCCCTCCCTTATTTGAAATAATCTTGGCAGCACTATAATGCCCAACTGACTGGAATTCTGCAGCTTATTCCCAAACTCCATCTTAATCCTGTAACAGGATACAAATTACCTGGCTTTTTTTAACAACAGCCAACATATTTTTAAATTAGCATTTCTTTATCATCCTGCCTGATGAAGTTCAAAGCTGGCATGCTAACAGTATTCTGTGACTCCTGAGTTGGCTTAATAAACATTTTGCCTAAATATGGCATTTTGAATTATTCTTATTGTCAATAAAGCCATATTGCTTTCTGGACTGATCTCATTTCTGTTCCTATATTTCTTTTTCTCTTTTCCAGTGGGAAAAATGCATAACACAGTTGGGTTTATTTAGTGTTCCTTGCTCACCTGCAATCTCTGTTTTCAACTGTTCTGTATGGCAATGTAAGTCCACCAGTTTTCGATGGCAAAAACATAAAAGCATACCGAGAGCATAAACAGGAAACTTGTGTTTAGGTGGGAGTTCCCAGGAATTCTGTTCTGCTGACCACAAAGGCCATGGGAGAAAGGAAGTAGGAAAAACACTGTAAATACCTGGGTGACTAATAACTTTGTGCTGCTCATCTGGCCTTTTTGGGATATGTAGCTCTCTGCTCTTTCTGGACAAAAGGAAGGCCGCAGCTCTCCACTACCACCCAGATTTTTCAGACTGTTACATGTTTTACATCTCTGTTATTAGATTTTTTTGCTCTCTTCTCAACTATTGGATGCTTAGTTTTTTCTTAAAATACAATCCAATGCAATCGGCTCAGAAATATAAACTGTTCTCTGTTCAAGAAGGTTTAACTGCAGAAGACTCTATAAAGCATAGTAAACATAATCAAGAATATAATGTAATTGCAAGACTTTCTCCATCATCCATCTAAAGCAGGATCTTTGCAAGCTTCAGTTTGCTGCACTGGGTGACCTGGGAGTCTTTATCTTATTTATTCATGTCATACCCTATTTTTCCTCCAAGAACTAAGGGGGCTTCCAAGAGGGTTCCCTTCATTTTGCCCCTATAACAGAAATCTAGGTTGAGTTGACAGAGACTGATTAGCCTAAAGCCACCAATGAATATCTGTTGTTAAGGGAGATGGATTCCTTACCACCTCATCATTGCCAGAATAAGAGAAAAACAGCTCTAGTTGCGGGAAAGTCCTTGGTTATTCTTTGTATGAAATATAGCATCTTAAAGTAGATGGAGCTCCTTAAGTAGACATCTATTTTTGCAATGCAAGTAGTAAGCAGGGACACTAGTATTGTTTGCATTGGCATCAGCATTTAAATCTGCACATGTGAGACCATTAGGATTATGATTTCCATGTGTGCCACTTTAACATGAGTTACAGAGCAAACGAGGAGGAGAAAGAGAGAAGCAGAACCATTGTTTCTAGTAAAGGATCCAGTACCTTTTCCATCATGCTTCCTGAGCTGATCTTTGCAAGCTTCAGTTTGCTGCATTGGGTGACTTGGAAGTGTTTATCTTATTTGTTCACGTCATATCCTATTTTTCCTCCAAGAGCTAAGGGGGCTTCCAAGTTGTAATAATTGTGATTTGAAGAAGTGGTTCATGAACTAATCAAGGAGAGAAGCAACCTAGAACTAAAGAGAAATTTCCTGACAATTAGAACAAATAATCAGTGAAACAAGCTGCCTCCAAAAGTTGTGAATGCTCCAACATTGGAAGTTTTTAAGAAGAGATTGGACAACCATTTGTCTGAAATGGTATAGGGTTTCCTGCCTGAGCAGGGGGTTGGACTAGATGACTTCCAAGGTCCCCTCCAACTTTATTATTATTATTATTATTATTATTATTATTATTATTATTATTATTATTATTATTATTATTATTATTATTATTAACTTATTTACTAACTTATTTAAAATATTTTATATAGTCATTTCAAGATGATGGCATATGTTTTGGTCCAATATATTTGATTGTAGTTGTGTTGATGTCAGTTTTTAGTGTGGTTTTATATATAAATCAGATTTTAGATACATCAACTTTTTTTCTTTTCCGTCTCCTCCCCTTTCACATTATAAGCTTCAGGGTAGGAACAGTCTTACTACTGACTGTTGCAAACTACTCTGGAAACTTTTTGGCTCTACAGAAATAGAACAGAGAGGACCTTTAATCTACAACACATAATAAAGGGATTGTTCTTGGGGAAAAATACTGAACATATTAAAATATGACAATTTTGTTCAAGATTTTTTAGAAGGATCATGAAAGTTTACCAATGCCTTCTTAAATGAAAATTTAAAACCTTTTGAAAATATTATAAAAACAAAGAGGAATGAAATAAAATTGCCCGATTTATTCAACTAGGACAAGGACTTTGAGTGCATAAAGACTTTAAAGACTCTTAGAGTCTTTTTGCCTTTCATTCCTTTTGTGCTGGTGAGTGAGAGTGAGGTCATGCCATTTCTTCTGGCGTCTTTTTAAATAGCTCCATGCCAGACAAATGCTCCATGTTGAAATTTGCTGTATCCTAATGAATTTGTCCAGTGCAGTTAGAGGAGATTTTGGCTTGCTTTGATGAACATTCACATATTTGTAAATTAAAGGAATGAAAAAAATGTGATGCAGAGAAAAGGAGTCTGAGAACACAAGGCTTAACTGCTTAATTAATCTATATGTAGGTACAGAGAGGTCTGGTTGATCTATTGAATGTAAAACCCAGCAGCTAAAACTGGAGACAAATGCTGATGTCTGAAGACCATAGAATCCAAGACAGAAGAACTGTAGTTTTGAATATACCATTCTGCAACATTTGTTTTCTTCTATTAATTGAGCAGATTTTACACGGTTTCAGAATGCAGACTGCCAAAGTTCTGTTCAGTATCATGAAAGAGAAAAATATATTTAGCTCTCTTAGCATTTAGAAAACCTGAAGAGGGCCATCCCACTTGTTAGTTGTTATTATTATGGTTCATCGCACAGTCAACCAGATGTTTGAACTGGATTTGGCATTTTTTTTAATCCACCTATCGAATCCTTCCCAGGGACCTGGGATAGACAGATGTTGTTTGATGGTGATAAAGATCTTGTTGCAGGATGTAAACTATTCAGATTATAGCTGCCTTTTGCAATTGGCTGGTGCTGGTTTTATCAATGCCAATGGTGTTCAAATGCTGCTCTAGTTGTTTTGGGATAGCACCAAGGCACCTTTTAATATTGGTATTAACTTTGCTTTCTGATGCCATAGTTGTTCTATTTATATTTGCAGGTTTTTGCATTTTGTGATTTTTCTCTAGTTCTTTCTCTTTTCTTCTGCTATTTTCCACATAGAGCCACATCCATCATATATGGTTTTTTTTGTGTTTCTTACTTATCAACAATATTAAGTCTGGGGTGTTATGGGCAGGCTCTTGTCTGTTTGAATTCTAAAGTTCCAGAGCATTTAAGCTTCTTCATTTTCTATTACTTTCTCTATTTTTAGTCACATTAGTTCTTGCCTACAAGTAGCAATAGCTCTTAGACTTATATACCGCTTTACAGCCCTCTCTAAGCAGTTTATAGAATCAGCCTATTGCCCCCAACAATCTGGGTTCTCATTTTTACCAATTTCCGAAGGATGGAAGGCTGAGTCAACCTGGAGCTGGTCAGAATCAAACTCCTGGAGTTAGCCTGCAGTACCACATTCTAACCACTGCACCACCATGGTATTTATTGCTGATATTATTATTACATTTTAGTATACATTTTAATTTATGTTTTAAGATGTAAACTGAGTCTGTCTTGTGTCTTTGCTTAATAGGAAGGAAGAATTTAGATCAAATAACTAAAGAGGACAAGCAACAATGCCACCTCTTGCACAGCTACATCGGATCTGGTGGAGATGGAGAGGGAGAAAGAGAGATGGCAGGCTTTTTGACCAACAAAAATTCTTTATACTTCTGGATTATACACCCCTGCAACAAGGTGTTGCCAACACAATCACCAAAAAGGTTGTAGCATTTCTGAAATTTGGAGTGAGTGTCCCAAAAAAATCAGATCTTCATCCCCCCCTTGTCTTGTGCTGAAGCAGCAGCTGGAGATGGGAGTCATTTATCTCTTTCTAAGAGGTTTCCTCATTAGATTCCCCCAAGGATTTCCATTATTACTGAAAAGGGGCCTTTAGGGGGAAAGGTTTTTCTTTCATTATTCTCTGGCTACAAGCACAGCTTGGAAGATGTTTTGTCTTTTAAACTGATCAGCCGCCACCTTCCTTTTTTTTTTTTTTTTTACTGATCTGCATCTTGCTTGTGTTAAGGTGGGGAAGGACTGGATTTCAAATGGGGGGCCATCTGTACAGATCTAACCTGGCAGATCCAGGATGATTCACAGTCGTTTTAGTTTTCCTACAAATCTGAAGGTCTGCCTGGCTAAAATGAAGACATCTGGCCACCTTAATTTTGCATGCATGGTCTAATTGCACTGGAAAACCTAGGCCATTTGCTGCCTAGATAAAGTCCAGATTGGCAACACTGGACTTGTTGTTACAGACCTACATTTCACTAATGAGGAAATTTGCTTCCCTTGGGAGATCACATCAACACTGAAGTCATAGCACAGATTGTCTTCAGAAGAGGAGAAGGAGGAGGTGGTGGTTCTCTTCCATTTTCTGAACAAACAATGATAGTACCACCCTTTACTTTTTTATCCATCCAGGAAAGGGAAGTATAGACTCAGGGAAATTAGCTTCCTGGCTCTATTAAGCTGGTGCTCGTAACAGATGTTCTTCATTTATTTCTGTGTGTGCATGGCAACTAGTAGCTGGTCTTACCAAATTTATAGTTGCAGTTCAGTTGAAACATTGCAACTTATTCTATTTAGGCTTATTCTTTGGAACTTATGACTTTTATATCATTGGATCTTTATTGACATACACTGAGTTTCCAAGCATGGTTCAAACTGCCAGTGGTCTCTGTGATCCCTTCTGAACAGTTTAAGGCCAAAGTATTAAGCTTACCTTTCTTCAGGTGACTCTGCCAATCTTGTTTGAGTACAGAAAAAAGTCTTTTGTGAATCAGTGCTACTTAAATCACATTTCATAGGACAATGAACATGGCCTTTCTTGTAGAACTTCCATGTTAAATGTTTTATTCTTTTAACTAATATTCTGCTGTGTCATAAAGATAATTTGTCTTATGGCATTTTGAGTGGGATCTGATGAGTTGGTAAATTGATTCTTGTCTGCTCAAGTTGTGTTAGTGTTTTATTGTTTTGGTTGGTGCAGTCTTTCTTATGTAATGGAAGTTTGATGTCATAACTAATCTGATAGTTATTAGCCATCTTTGTTTACTTGGTGGATTGAAAAGCAGGTTATATATATTTCAATATAGAAATAGAGCATAGAATAAATATAAATCTACAAATTGCTGCAGTAAAGGGGGGGTGAGTGGTGAATTATTTTCATGGCAAATAAACTTCGTTATAATTGCCATGAGCTCATAAATGGAAGAATCTCCGGTGCCAGACCATGCCGAAAGCGAAGTGATACTTGATAAAATATTGCATATGTTTATATTATTACAATGTATGGAACTGAGATCCTTAAAAAAGAGTATGGTGAGAAAGTTCAAGAACAAAAGGTAGTAACTCAAAGCAATGTGTAGATGTAATAGAACCAATGATGGTTTACAAAAATGGAAATGTATGGAAAGATATAGTGTGAATTAGATGTACTTCTATTTCCTTTCTTTTCTTTAGTTCATGACTGAGTTACAACTTTTTACTCCTTTTTCTGTTTACCATAATGTTACTTACCCTGAAGGGAAATAGTATGATGCATGTACTATACAATAATTTTCCTCACCTTTTAATATTCCCTTTTGAACACAATGCTATCTTCTTCAACTATTAAATGAGCTAAAGGACAGACAGAATTACCTTAATTGGATAGATCAATTCGATTGATCTATTAATTAGATGGAGTAAGATATATTAATAGGATAGAAAAAAGGAAATATAGGTAAGTCTTAGTCATTAAAAATTGCTCCTGTTTAACTTTCACTTCTCACTATAGAACAAATTAACCACAGTTATATCCTGATTAAGGGCTATATGATCAGGCTCAATTAACCTTTTAAAGAGGCAATTATGTTTTTAATTGATCTGCATAAGAAAGCTAAAAGTCACAATCTCCTTGCCTGCTTATTATCCTTGGATTTTTTCTTCTTTCAACAAAGCAATGGTGCACTAGATTCCTTTTCCTAGACTAGAGAGGAGGAAGCAGGAGGTTGATTGGGATCAGTCTTGCTGATTAAAGTCACCTGAGAAGGTTCAGCTTCATCTATTGAGGATTCATGCAACCAACTTGACCTTGAGTAGATTCATTGCAGCAACTCTCTGCTCACGTGAAGTCCTAATCTCTTCAACTGCTTTGAAAATACCTTGAAAACATCACTAGGCTTTTAATTGTTGACGGGTGATCCATGTTCAATATACTTATTTTTAACTTGATTTTATGCCCCCTCCAAAACTGTAGTTCACCAGCAAAACAAATAAAATCAATTAATTAAAAGTGAAGACTATCAGCAGTATTTTCAAAGCACCATTTCTTTATCAATATCAATAATAGATCAACATTTTCCACTTCCATTTGTGCTGAAGTTAAGAAGACAAAGTAGCCAAGAATGGACTTTTGTGTGAAAGAACTCTGAACTCAGTTCCATTTTGCTGAATAAACACATTTCCTAAGTTCAGCATGCATTCAAAAGCATTTTTCTTTATTCAGCATGCTCCTTTTCTCTCTGGTTCTGTTTTATACATTTTGGTATAATAATTTTTTAAATATTGAATATGATAAAGCCAAAATCTACTCAACTGTATAAGTCATCTGAAACACTATATTTCTTTACAATATCCACTAAATTTGAAATCCAATGATTTTAAAAATATATTTACATAGAATAGAATAGAATAACAAAGTTGGAAGTGACCTTGGAGGTCTTTTAGTCCAACCTGCTGCTCAGGCAGGAAACCCTATACCAGACATGTCAAACTTGTGATGTCATGTGATGTCGCACAACATATCGGGACTGTTTTGCCATTGCCGGCAATGGGGTGGGCGTGGCTTCCGCATGATGCGGCCGGCCTATAGGCCGGCAGTTTGACACCACTGCCCTATATCATTTCAGACAAATGGTTGTCCACTCTCTTCTTGAAAACTTCCAGTGTTGGAGCATTCACAACTTCTGGAGGCAAGTTATTCCACTGGTTAATTCAGATATGTCAAACACAAGGCCCAGGGGCTGGATGCGGCCTGCGAAGTGGTTTCATGTGGCCCGCGAAGCCATCTTGGAAACAGTGAGGGAACGGCCCCTGCTGCCTTGACCCTGGCCCAGGCCGGCCGGGAGCCAATGTACAATTTTGTGGTGGCCATCTATGCTGAAACACATTCAGTCTTAGCTCCACAAGGCCGTCTAGAAACAGCAAGGAACCAGCCCCTGCCGTGTTGGCCCCGCCCCCTGGGTGCATGCTGGGGAGGCGACATCCTTTGTGAGGAATGAAGAAATGGACCATGCCTTGGTGCTTGCCCCGGTCCCACCCCCTTCTGCCAGAGACCCTCAGATCTGTCCCACTCCTGCCCAGGCCCCCACAGGAACCCTTGACGCGAACGATGTAGAGTTGGCCATACCCACTCAGTAGGCCACATCCACTCCATCCACGCCCACCCAGTAGGCCGCACCCACCCTGGCCACACCCACCCAGCCCCCTGAGGGCAACCGCAATGCTGATGCGGCCCTCAATGAAATTGAGTTTGACACCCCTGGGTTAATTGTTTTGTCAGGAAATTTCTTCTTAGTTCTAGATTGCTTTTCTCCTTTATTAGTTTCCATCCATTGCTTCTTGTCCTGCCTTCAGGTGCTTTGGAGAATAGCTTGACTTCTCTTTGTGGCAGCCCTTTAGATATTGGAACAGTGCTAATCATCTTTGTTGCTCTTCTCTGCACTCTTTTTAGAGTCTCAATATCTTTTTTACATTGTGGCGACCAAAACTGGATGCAATATTCCAAGTGTGGCCTTACCAAGGCGTTATAAAATGGTTTTAACACTTCACGTGATCTTGATTCTAGCTGTCTGCTAATGCAGCCTAGAACTGTGTTGGCTTTTTTGGCAGCTGCAGCACACTGCTGGATATTGTTGCTTGTGTTTCACAACTTTCATATACCACCAGATACTCTAAATAGACACAACACATAGACAATTGGCTGACTACCATTTTTCCACAAATATCCTGCTGTGAAACTACAGGACAATAAGCATTCAATATAATGCTTTGCAAAATAACTTGCCAAAGTGTTTAGAGACCAGCTATATTTGAAGAATTACATAGTGCCTAATCACTAGCAATTATAACACATATAAAATCTACATTATGATATCCCTCCCCACATCCCTGCTCTAAAGCACTATACGGTCATCTATTGCAAAATCCTGTGAGTTCAAAATATGATAAAGGGGTCTGAACGTATAGGCTAGGTATGCCTAATAAGTCTATAATAAAGCCAGTTGTTATGATTTGCCTGCTGCTGGGATTTTGGCTTGATTGAAGTTTAGTTTGCAATAGACTAGATCAGTTACTATTTGTCTTATCCAGATTTTCCTTGGTGCTGTGCATTGAACTATGTTTTTCAATGGAATGAGTTGATTTTTCGAATATCTTCTCCCACACTGCAGCTTTGGTGTTCCAGAATCCTGGGGAGTTCCTGGGCTAGAGTTAGGGGAAAGATTGAGGAAGGCTACGGAGAAAGGAAAAATCACAAAAATCACTCTCCTCATTTCACACATAGGTAGCTAATTGGATAAAGGGACACCAGTTGGTGGTACCCAATATGTACAACAGGGAAGCAATTTATTTATTACCCAAGTTTTTATTATATGTTTCTGACCTATTTATTGTGAACGGATTATAAAACCTATACATTTAATACCTATGCAGAAATTTGCTGAATTCAAGGCAGTACCTTTAAGCTCCCTTTGCATACTTCATTATGCAGAAGTATTTTTGGAGTTCAGCTTAGAAAAGGATTGTCCCCCAGTGAGAAACACTCCTTCAACCCCAATTTCTAGTCTCATTTAGAATACAATATAAAATTGCATGCAGATTTAATGCATGTATGCACTATATGCACGTAATGAACAAAAAGTTCTACCAATCAATCTTTAATACAGTCTATTATTATTCATATCCTAAAGGGCAAAATAAAAGAATCACAATCACTTACCAGATTGTAAAATATTTCAGCTTTTCTTCATTATGTAATACAATACTGACTTGGTGAAGGATGATATAGACCAGTGGTGGCGAACCTATGGCACGGGTGCCAGAGGAAGCACTCAGAGCCCTCTCTGTGGGCACGTGCACCATTGCCCAAGTCCTAGGCCTTCAGTTTTATAAAACCTTTTCGCTTTACGCCTCCGCCACTGTGTGCAAAAAAAAAAAAAAGGTTCAATCAATCAGTCAATTTCAACTTCTCACGGTAAAAAAAAAAGATCTTGCAAAGTTGGAATTGATTGATTGAACTTTATAGTCCTACCCAGTCTGCCATTACCACCGCAGGCACGCCCACCCAATGGGCCACACCCAGCCAATGGGCCACACCTACCCGGCACCCGACGATGCATAAATGGGTTTTGGGTTGCAGTTTGGGCACTTGGTCTCTAAAAGGTTTGCCATCACTGATATAAACACATGTCTCTTTTTCTTCTCCAGAATATTTTCTTTTTGGAAACTCTATGTGGGCCTTGTTCTTCCAAGGCACAACAATATTTGGAGGTAAAAGTCTTAGTTTTCATTGTACAAATTATCTGTCTTCTGATGAACTTATTCTTAGCCATTTTCCTTTCTCATCAATATTGCCTGTTCCCAATGTAATTGCTTCTAAAGGAAAGTTGCAGGTTGGAAAAGTATGGCATTTTCTGTTTAGTTTAACTGTCACTGTGATTTAGATGCATTATGGAAAAGCATTTATCTCAAGGGGATCAAATTAGAAATAATAAGTTGTAACAATTTAGAAAATTGCTGAGTATATTTAGAATAGAATAGAATAGAATAGAATAGAATAGAATAGAATAGAATAGAATAGAATAGAATAGAATAGAATAGAGCTGGAAGGGACCTTGGAGGTCTTCTAGCCCAGCCCCCTGCTTAAGCAGGAGAATCTATATCGTCTCAGAGAAGTGACTGTCTAGCCTCTTCTTAAAAACCTCCAGTGATGGAGTGTCCACGATTTCTGAAGGCAAGCCACTGGTTAATTGTCCTCACTGTTAGGAACTTTCTCCTTAATTCCAGGCTGTTTCTCTCTTTGATCAGTTTCCAACCATTGTTTCTTGTCCTGCCCTCTGGTGCTTTGGAGAATAATTTGTGACAGCCTCTCAAATACTGGATATATTTGGCTTTACTGGGATGAGTAAGTTACTATTGGCTGGGTTTACACAACGTACTAAATCAAATCCCAGTATCCCTCATTATGACTCCTAATTCTACGTGATCCAAATGACTACATGTCTCTTTTCCTCTTTCATCATGAACCCTTTGCTGGCTTTGGGGTATGGCTAAACTTTAAGTACTGGCTTGATAGTCAGCCTGGAAGTCAGATTGAGCATAGGAAGAAAATCAAGCACTATTGTTGTGGTCTAAAAAACAGCATTAAAATAACAATACATCATCATCATCATCATCATCATCATCATCATCATTATTATTATTATTATTATTATTATTACTGAAAATATGAAAAAGTAAAATAAGAGTTATTGTCACTTGGAAAACTTCCATGCTGAAACAGCTTTCCAGGTCTGCTTTGAGCAAAGAAACATTTGTTTGAATAGAGCAAGTCTGTTACAATACCTTTCATGTTCAACCTGAATCCTGGGACAAGTTGTTCTATTGCGAACAAGCAAGCAAGCAAACAAACAAACAAATGGCTCAATCCAGGAATTTCAGGCGTAGTGCTCTTCACATACTATGATCAGGACCAGATGTGAAGTTTAGTTGAAAACCAGAGTATGCAACTTTTCCAATTCTGTTGGAAGGAATGGGTGCTTTTGATCAAGATCCTGTCTGTTGTGGTCACTCATGGCCAGCCAATTATGTCCCAATAAGCTGCTTGTTTTCATAGAGCAGAGTTTCTTAGCCTTGGCAACTTGAAGATGGGTGGACTTCAACTCCCAGAATTCCCCAGCTAGCATGGCATTCTGGGACTTATTTACCCATCTTGAAGTGGCAAGGTTGCGAAATACTGCTATAGAGGAAAGGAATAAGAACTACAATATATCTTATATGCATTTTTCCTTGGAAATCAAATAGGTGGGTTTTTTAAAAAGTCTGTTTTGCTGTTTTGCAAAAAGTATCACTTATATACAAACAAAACAAAAACAAAGAAGGCCTAATCTCTTTAAATAGTTGTAGAAAACTTGAGTGTTGCTTTTGTGTGGCATGAACCAGTGTGTTTATTTGCTGTTGAAAAATCACATTTATGTGATGCACAAGATTGATGTTAGAATGAGAAAGGAAGGCAGAAAGAACTGAAATTTGCAGAAACTAGAATGAGTCATTTTAAATTGTATTACTTATTTATGAATCAAATTTATTTAGCCGCCCATCTCATAAAATGTGACTCTGGATAGCATACAACAATAAAATCACAACAAATATAAAAAACAGATAATATAAAAATCCAGATTAAAATAAAAAATATGAAAGCATATACCAGTCTTAGGTAAAAGGAAGATATGTATAGGCACCTAACAATGAAGCTATATGACCATCTCTCCAATTTGCTGGGAGCCCCTGGCCTGATGACATCACCAGATCTCAAGGGACTTCTGGAAATTCAAATGGGATGGAATTCAATTTTGGAGAAAAAGATGTTCCATAATTGCCTTATCTCTCCTATTTGTTGCTCTGCATGCTAATTGGGATGTCAGAGGACCACTAAATACCGACAACACTGTTTTTCACATTCCTGGAATCCTAAAGCAGAAATAGAACAGGGAAGAAAAGACTGAAATATATCCTGATGCCTGAGCATAAATCATCGACAAGATTCACAATTATGCCAAACCATAATGGGGTTTGTTGGTTTTGCCTTGCCATAGTCTGCACAGCAGCTGCTGTGCTCGATATCTCGTACTTTATAGGTAAGTGTATGGAGACTTGTTCAACAAAGTGAAACCCAGCTATTGAATTCAAAGCAAATTAAGAGAATTTGTTTGCAGGGGTCACAACAAGGACCTGTTGTATAGATTTATTCAGCTGTCATAGTCCAAATGGTAACTAAGAAGAATCATGCAGTTCTGTTTTACTCACTAATCCATGCATGACTCTATGATATGCCATCCATTCTTTCCATACAACTTTGAAAAGAAGGATATCTTTCAGCTGATGTAATGAGTTGTGTGGCTGGCTATACCTACATTAAGATGGTAACTGTAACCAGACTATGCTAGTTTTGCTCCTATGGTCATATATTCTGGCCATCCTTGACAATTATCCCCCAAAAAGATGATTTCACGATATTTTTTTATGGTGCAAACAATATTATTTAATTTTTTTGGCCACATTCAATTTCACTGAACATAGTTGTTATTGATATGATTGTAATTCATGTTAGTCAGTTTAGAGTAGTGGTTAATGTGCTGGCCAGAAACCAGGAGACAGTGAGTTCTAGTGCTGCCTTAGGCATCCCAATCTAGCTCTCAGGGTTGTTGTTGTTCTGGGAAAACAGGAGGAAAAAAGTAGTATGTATGTTTGTTGGCTTGAGTTTCTTATAAAGTAACAAAGATGGGATAAAAAATAATAGATAAAATAAAACAAATATTTTGTGAGTCAAATATATGGCCCATAATGTTCCTATTTCAGAAGTCAACTGATGCAGCTATTCTATTGCAACAATACACATTTATTAGTTCGCAATATTTTTAAATCCCTGGTTCTTTAAAACATATTTGCATTAGTAGGTTAGAAACAGCAACAGTGAATCAGAGAATCATGATTAATAAATATTGAAAGCATTTCCACCCTGTTAATTCAGTAATGGAGTCTTTTTCTATTTATTCATGCAATCACATATATTATTGCTCAATTCCAAATTTGGACCCTGACAGGTTTTGCTATCCAGAAGGGAATTTGATTAGAACCCAGAGCAGGTATGACCTTGAAAAATAATGTATATTTCTCAGTACTGAATGTAAAATAATCCCAGTATAATAGAGAACTTACATTTTCAGGAAAAAAGGCCTTACATTGGGGGAAAATTGTATTCAATCTATCGATCAATCAACATGGTATCGGATATAAAAGTCTTGTTGGATCAGATCAAGTACCAACTAAATCAGTATACCCATCCAAATACATTCAAGAAGCTAATAAACAAGGTCAAGGGGATGATACACCTTTTCCATTGTGACTTCCCACCTTCTGATATTTAACATCTGTTGCCTGTGATTCAGAATATGACCTACAGCCAACCAAATTAGTATTCTTGGAGCTCTTATCTAGACTTCTTTTAAAAATCATCTAAACAAGTTGCTACCAACAGTATGATGATGTCCATAGTATGACAACTGGGAAAATTTGCATAAAAAGATATGTCAAGATATGTTAATGTGTGGTAGGGATTAGTTGTTTACAAAAGCACCCAAATTAGTCAAAATGCAAAGAATCAACTGATGCAAATATTTTAATGGAACTTTTTAAAATAAAATCCATAAATAATTCTATTTAATGATTGGAATTATGAAGGCATTGGGTAAATTGGAGTAGATTAACCCTGATTTGCACATTGTTAGGTTCCTAAGCAACTTCAAAATTAAAAAAGAGTATATCATATCAGTAGACCAGAATAGGAGTGGGTCAAGAAAGGATCTAGAGAAAAATCAAGAGTTTTGTTATTTTTAAAAAGCAATAAAAATTTGCCTTTAATCTGTAGATTGCAAAATCTAACTCTTCCCTCCATACTTTTTTAAATTGAGGAGCTGAATGTTTTAAAGGTGAAAGATTCAAATGAAGGAAGATACAGTAAATGTAATGGTGGTGATTTTTCTAACAGAAATTCCTCAAGATTGTTGTACCCCGCCCTGAGTCCTATGAGGAGAAGGGCGGGGTACAAATTAAATTATTATTATTATTATTATTAAAGATCATAAATAGTTTGTACAATTCTTCATTAATATTCTAGATAAAACATCAGATCATTGTTTCTCAAGATTGGCAACTTTAAGATGTGTGGACTTCAGCTCCCAGAATTCTCCAGCCAAGAATTCTGAGAATTGAAATTCACAGATCTTAAAATTGCCAGCCTTAAGAAACATTGACATAGATAGCTTAATACGGATTGTATTTAAAGAAAGCCTTTGGACAAGCTTAAAAGTTATTTCATGTCAGTATCATCAAATAAATACTAGTTAAAAACAGGTAAGCAAGCTTTTTTATTTTAATTGGGAAGCAGCTAAATTAGACATTCTTGAGGCCAGGTTTATGTACGTGGCACATTTTCAGTCTGGATCTAAAGCCTAGACAAACAACGATTTATAGGAACAACATTAACTGAAGCAATCGCAGCTGATATGTACATTTTCAGTTTGGGGAATTCTACTGGGAAAATAGAAATGCCAAGGCAGTTTCTTGGAAGCCAAGAATAATAAGAAAACTTTAATCTTTCTCCACACTCCATGAAGACCTATTTCCAAAACCAGAGGTTCACATGAACTTAAATAACTCATATTCCTATGAGAGCACTACAATTTTGCTTCCAAGACTTTAGTTTCAACACTCATTGCTTCCTCTGAAAATCTGCTTCATTTTGAAGAATCAAGTGCCTACCCAGCATAATTAAGAGTTCTAGACCATTAACATACTTCTGGTTTTAACTAGAGAAAGGGAGGATAGAAGCATTAGTGAAGATATTTGTTCAGTGTTGTAAAACTGCTTCCAATGAGAGGTGAATTGATGTCTATCTACAAATGCCCTTTTCTTTCTCTCTACTCTTAAAAGGAAGTTTTTGTTTTTAACATCTTGTTCACAAATGGCAAAACCTATCGCATCTTGGCAGCAATGCAGTATCATTATCCCAGGTTTTGAGATAGTTGGCATAATAACTACTTTCCCCAAAATTGGCCTTATCATCAGTAAAGGGTATTCCACTGATATTCCGTATTCTTCAAGATTTCTTTAATTGGCTTGATATGGAACAAAGCATAAAGTGGTGTCAGAACTAAGCAGGTTGGGAAGCTACCTGAAAATCTCATTGGCAGCCTTCTCCAAGCTGATCTCCTCCAGATATATTGAATGTCCCAGCATTCCTAGCCATTTAGCAATGGAAAGCAAATGACTGGAAGGGAATAAATTAATTATTCTTCAATCATGCAAGCTGAAATGGATGCAATTAATGCATACATTTGAATGATGTAAAAAATAATTGAAGGAAGTCTGGAAAGGTTTAGATTAAAGTTATCATTTTCTTCCTACTGTGGAATGACTTCCAACAATGAGAAGCTATGGCTAGTGTGGTGGAGGTGCCCCCACTTCCTAAGCAATGTTGTGTGTGTGTGTGTGAGAGAGAGACAGAGAGAGAGAGACAGAGAGAGAGAGAGATGAAGATTGGATAAGAAAGAGTTAAAAATCCTTTGCTCCATGCTTATGATCTGAAAGCTGATCAGGTTTCCTACATCTTTTCCCTTTCTTCTACTTGCATAACAACAAAGTGTGTCTTAATGGCAGTCTCACAATTAACATCATGTTCATGTTGACCCTTAGGTGGAAGCTTAATGGAAATGGAAAACTGATATTACAAAGGAAAGTCAAATGCACTTCTGAGGTTAGAACTGGCCAGTTCTGGGTTTGCCTCTGTCATAACAATTTGCAGAAGAGAAGTAGCGGATGGGAGAAGATATGATTCCTGTTTCAGTTGAATTTTCCAGCTAAGGACAGTCCCAGGACAAAAAGCAAGAGAAGATTTGCAAGGAAAGAAATTGTGAGGTGACTGCTATTTTTTCGTTGAAGATACCCTTCCCTCTTTCATACTGAGAAGTTTATAGTTACCATCTCTTAGCCAAAATTGTGTCTTAGTGTGTCTAAAAAGCCTTGAGGTTGCAGGATAATGTTAGGGAAAGAATTGATAACCTGGTAACATCTAAATGTTTGGGCTTCCTCCCAAATGTATCAGCTCTGACCAAGAGATTGTGGAAATGTATTCATTGGTTCATTTGGCTTGTACTTTGCCTTTCTTCCAGTACCTCCAGTGGGATAAAACTTTATCCAACATTCCAGTTGGATAAAACTTTCAATGCAACACAAGTGCTAGTTATCACCTATATAGACCTACATGGCAAAGGACTGGATTATTTGTAGGTCTACTGTCTCCCATTAATTCTCCCAGCAGATCTGTCAGAGTTGGCTTGCTGCAGGTACCTTCTATCAAGTAATGCTATCAAGTATGCCCTCTCCATAGAACAGCTTAGCCCCTTGAGATATAAAATATCCCAGCCCTGTTACCCAATCCCAGCCTTGTGTAAGGCTCTTAAAAGTAGGCTGTTCCCTCCATGCACAACACCAGAATATTGGATAATAGCATCTTGGGTTGCAAATGTGTTTGTTTTGATATTATTGTTTTTAATTTGTGTTTGTTCCATACAGAGTCATCATGACTTGGGTGACCATTTGAATTCATTTTACTGAATGAATGAATAATACATCTTGAAAATACAAGATAACACATCTTTATGTCCAAGACAAATGCTAAATCAGTGTACTTGAAGTCATTGAAATAGTCTTGTAATTAAGGTAGCAAGATAGTTCATGTAAGTCTTTCTCCCATTGAGAATTTGGGTGGAAAAACTGGGATTTGTAATTGCTATTTCCAGTATCCTTACTTTCAAAATAGTAATCTAAGATGGTTGCTTCCCTCTACCACATGTTAATTCTGGCACTGATGAAAACTGAAGCCATTTCATATACTTCTATTTCCTTCCTCCCAAAAAATCCAAGAACACATTAATGGAGTAGGAAATTGTAAGGTATGAAGTGGACCTAATAGTCCATTAAGTTTGGTTAGTCTTCAATTAAAGGAAAACAGGCTTCCCTTCTTAGACCTACAATGAACTTTGAAGTAATGTTATTAAGACAAACATGTTCTCAATTTTTTCTTCTTCTTAAATTCTTGGCCTTGCTCCTAACAGTTTTGCTCTGGGCTCAAAAGTATTCAGAAGATGTTGTAACTTTGATTAGGAAAAAGCGTGTTTAAGGTTAATGCTAAACTCCTGTAAGAGATTATTTTAATGTTTCAAAGATAGTGAATTTCAGCATGTACCTGCCAATGTTAAATGATTGTTCATTTCCTGTGAATTGGCAATAAAGTAATAAAATACATCTGGAAAGCCAGAGGATAAAAAAAGGGGGGGGAAGTCACATTTTTGGAAAAATGTTGAGAATGAAATCTCTGGAAACATCAGAAACTGATCTTGACAATTCATATAGGTAGCTTGCAATAACCAATATGCTAAACTAGATGGAATCCTAGATTGAGAATGTAAGTTTATTTCCCTTTTAATAATGAAGTATCATAGATGTCTTATCTAGACTTCTTTTAAAGACATCTAAACAGACTTGGCTTTGATTTATTCCACAGCTGAATATTGTGCCAGTGTGTGGCTTAACAGTGCTCACACCCAAATGGTCAATGTCTAACTCCACCAGACAATGCATATAATCTCTGGCACATTGCATCCCATTCCTGTACACTGGTTACCAGTACTTAGCAGTGCTGCCCACCTTAGAAGACAACAGGGCTCTCACTTGGCTATGGTCAAAGATGCTGAGCAACAAGGCCTTCAATTGTGCAAGATTGCCATGATGTGCTTCCCTTGGCAATCACCTGGATAACTGAATTGAATATCCAGTTATGAGGTCACAGCCATACCCTGTAGATGTTTTAGTTATAATTACATGGACTGTGTATGTATGTTTCTCTTCTGTCCTATTTCATCATATGAATAATAATAATAATTTTTCAGTTTTACCTACCTCCAGAAATTTTGTAGAACTTAAACAGATTACATCCTGACATTCCTAGAAGAGCAGTATACAAATTTGGTAAATATATGTAAAGAAAATTACATTAGAGAAGATTATGAAAATATTTTCTACTTAGCATGTCTATTTGGTTAATGACTAGTTGGTGCCCCTTGGCTCTCATACAGAAAATTTTAGCTTAGTTCTCTCAACGTCTGAATACGAGAGGAAAAGACAAACTGTAGAGCAGGGCTGTCAAACTCGCAACATCACGTGATGTGTCACAACATATGGCAACTTTTTTTCCATTGCCGGCAATGGGGTGGGCACAGTTTTCCTATGATGCATCTGGCCCGTGGGCTGGCAGTTTGACACCCCTGCTGTAGAGATATGTCATTGCCTCAAAAGATTGTAATTTGTCACATTGAAAAAAAAGGAGGGGAGGGAAGTGATAATAATAATAATAATAATAAAGTTGGAAGGGACCTTGGAAGTCATCTAGTCCAACCCCTTGCTCAGGCAGGAAACCCTATACCATTTCAGACAAATGGCTGTCCAGTCTCTTCTTAAAAACTTCCAGTGTTGGAGCATTCACCACTTCTGGAGGCAGGTTGTTCCACTGGTTAATTGTTCTAACTGTCAGGAAGTTTCTCCTTAGTTCTAGGTTGCTTCTCTCCTTGCTTAGTTTCCATCCGTTGCTTCTTGTCCTGCCTTCAGGTGCCTTGGAAAATAGCTTGACTCCCTCTTCTTTGTGGCAGTCCCTGAGATATTGGAACACTGCTATCATGTCCCCTCTCGTCCTTCTCTTCGTTAAACTAGACATACCCAATTCCAGCAGCCTTTCCTTATATGTTTTAACCTCCAGTCCCCTAATCATCTTTCTTGCTCTTCTCTGTACTCTTTCTAGAGTCTCAACATCTTTTTTACATCGCAGTGACCAAAACTGGATGCAATATTCCAAGTGTGGCCTTACTAAGGCATTGTAAAGTGGTATTAATACTTCACGTGATCTTGATTCTATCCCTCTGTTAATGCAGCCCAGCACTGTGTTGGCCTTTTTGGCAGCTGCAGCACACTGCTGGCTCATATGAGGCTTGCATGTGCTGGATATAATTCAGAGCAGAAAAGTAGATTCAGTTTATTCCTGATATTTTTTATTAGGAAGGATATAGGATGGAGAGTTGTAAAAACTTATTGGGTAAATGCAGTGACTTGCCTTTTTCTCCCTTTCCAGCCATTCCTTTTTAGAAGCTACTGCTCCATGCAAAGCCTCTTCTACTGACAGCAGAGGTTCACCAGTGAATTATTACCTAAAGGAAAGAAAAACCTCAGAAGCTTCAAGAAAGTAGGATAGCACTTAATCCAAAGATGCAATGTAAGAATAAAGCTATTCTAAACTTCATGGGAAAGAGAAGGAATACAGGCATACTGACAAAAGACACATGGTGTCCATGAGTGGGAACTTGTTTTGGTTCCAGACTATTTCTGGTCTCTTGGGGCCTGCAAGGGACCACTGGTAAAAATGAAACATAAGTCTTCTTTCACAGCTCCAGTCAATTGCTGTCCTGACTCAGCTGTAAAGAAGGGGAGAGCGGCAAGACACATAAAAACCTTACGGTGCACTAGTTGCCCATCATATACATAAAGGTATTGTTTGGTATTATAGGTAATCCTTGATTTATGACTACAAGAGAGATAGGAAAATGTATTTTTAAGCAGTGTGTTCATTCAAGGAAGCATCATGTGACTGCATCTGATTTTGCTACCTTTTTGCCACAGCCATTAAGCAAATCATTAAGTGAGACATCCCTGCTAGCTTCTCCATTGAGTTTGCTTGTTGGAAGTTACCTGGGAAGTTACAAATGATGATCCCGTGATCCATAGGACACTGTAACCATTATAAATATGATTGCCAAACACATAAACAATGATCACATGACTCAAGAACATTGTGATGGTTGTAATTGCAAGGGCTGGATGTAAGTCACTTTTTTTTTACTGCTATTGTAACTTCAAATGATTGGTTTTAAGTACCTATAATTGCAGAAGGCAGGTTTTTTTTCCCAAACTTGAAATCTTTAAAACATATGGACTACCAGTCCCAGAATGCATGGTGAATAGGGAATTCTGGGAGTTGAAGTCCACACATCTTAAAATTACCAAGTTTAAGAAACACTGCTTTTGGGTTTGAACTAAGAAACTCAATATGTGACAGAGCTATTTCATGTGGTAAGATTATAGCCATGTTGCAGTCCAACATTTTTGAAGTTCTCTTGTGAATGCTTCTACCTACCTCGTGGTTTCTTGTCTACAGTTGAGCCTGACACTAGGATTTTACGCACAGCAACATTCTATCTGGGTTTAGAAAAACACTGAGGGGAGCAGAATAAACAAAAGTTGTGTGATTTCACCTGTTTTTTATTTCATTCTTATGAGAGGTATTTGCTTTGGTTCATTCCAAGAAAAACTACACAAACTGAGACACACAGGAGCACTGGCTGGATTTTGAAAAATAACCCTCTAGAGAACAAACCGTTGAGCACCTAAGTCTTGAACGGGGGGGGGAGGGGAGGCTCACTTCATTACCAGCACCCCATCTCATAAAAATATACAGTTTACTCCTGTCCTGAAATCAGACAATATAATGGATTTCCATAGCCAGAGTCCTCTCCATCAATTTGGCAAGCAGACCTCCAGGTGAGTAAAGAGTGATAACTCCTGCAATTGTTGCTGTTTTACAGTTATTTGCAACTGAAAAGTTGGTGGGCTGCAAGAGGCAGGAAAAGGAAAAGGTCACCAGAGGACAGAACCCCTTCTCAGCATCAGATTTCAGATGAAGCTGTTGTAGGGGGAAGGGAAGGAACATTTGGACTTAATTATAGCACTAATTTGGCAAATAAGGAACAGTTGTTTGCTGAAGATAGTGAAAGATATACAGAACGGTTTTCTTTCTTTCTTACTGCCTCATTGAAACATCACTTTGTAGTTTTCTGCTGCTTTGAACAAGAGAAAAAGACCCTGGTGCTATACAATTATTATGGGCCTCGTGAGTATACAGCCTAACTCCTCTGAAACAACAGCTGTCACACAGAATTGGGGTAGATGTGCACGGCTGCATGTAGGATATTCCTTAATGAGAACCCTATGAATACAAATGGAAACAAATCTGATTTCCAGAAGAATATAGTTCAAATCTGTGTGCGTAACTAAGGTTGCTAAGCAAGATTCAAATCTGTTTCTTGTCATGCATTTTTAAAGCACATTTTTAATTAGCAGCCCAGGTTTCTTGAATTCTTGAATTGTTCTTTTTATCTTTTAGAAACAGAGTTATGTTGCATTTTGTTTGTTCCCTGAGCCATTCAGAGAAATAAAATGATACAGCAATTCTGCTTCAAAATTCATATTACATACTGACAGGAGTTTTATTTATCTGGTTGGTTTTGATCAAGATGGGCAAGAGATATTGCAATAAAACCAGAATAAGTAAGCATCTAGATGCATGATCCACACCCCTAATGTTCTCAAATGTGTGACTGTTATTCATAGGTAAAAGATCCAATGGATATAACATATACGCAAGATAAAAGAAAATAAAATAGGTGGTGGGGCAACGTTCAGGCTATAGAACAGAAAAAAAGTTATTTGAGGAAAGGCAAAATGAAATCTCAAATGTGATTTGACCAAGGTGACAGGATAAGCTCTTAAATTGCAAAATAAATAAGAATATAATTCAAACTTGTAACTGCATTACAGTACTGATTAAAAAGAAAAACTAAGAGTTAAAAGCTAAAATAGCAATTTATTTTACAAATAAATAAATAAACCAAAAATAGATCTATCAGAAAGACAAATATGGAAATAATTTTAAAAGTTGATATCCCTTTAGAGATAACCTGAAACTGTGAAACTGTGTGGTAAAATATACAGTCCTATTCAATATATATTTATATAAAATACAACCAAATTCATTTGAGTTATTCCCTAGTAAGACTGTCTAAGTGCAATATTATTATTATTATTATTATTATTATTATTATTATTATTATTATTATTATTATTATTATTATATACTTGTAAAATGTATTGTATATTTTAGCAGTTTGGGTTATTTTGAGCTACAAAATTGCATTCTGGTTGGGCAGGTCAAGTGAACAGAGTGAGGCAGAGTCTTGTAATATTATCTAGGATAAGTCCAAGCCCTAAGGAAACAAACTGGGTCTTCAGAGGTATATATGTGGCCACCTGCATTTCAGATCTTTTCCATTCCTAGTTGGTCAAAGGAGGGGACACCTGGATGGATCCATGCAGTAAGAAATACCTCTGTGAGATAGGAAGAGGTTCCACCTTGCTCTGCTTTAGCTTCATGATGACTGATTCATTGTGGAATGACCTTTTAATATTGCTTCATCCGTATAGTGTTCCTGGTTGGTTCATTCTGAACAGCATCAAATCAGCAAGAGTCTGCTTCAAATACTATTTAGAGAAAGAAAAAAGGGTAGCTATGATGATAAAGGCTTTTATGAAACTTGTCCAATGTTTAATCACTTTTTGACTGAGAAATATTGTCAGTGAAAATTTGAAAGAGTTTAATTTTGGCAAAACTGTTTTTGCGCATGTGACCACATTGGTAAAATATGCTTGAATAGGTTGTATAGTGCAGGGGTCTTCAAAAACTTGGCTCTTTTATGACTTGTGGACTTCAACTCCAGCGTTCCTGGCTGAGGAATTTTGGGAGTTGAAGTCCCCAAGTCATAAAAGGGCCAAGTTTGAAGACCCCTGGTATAGTGTAACTATGGGAAAGATTGAGAAAGTTTTAACTTGGGATGATCTCACTATTATATGCAGTACCACAGGACAGAGCTGCAAGGAAGAAACAGCCAATCACCACAAGTGACTTACATTCACATATAGCTAATGATGCCAATTTGTTCTCATTTATGCCACTAAACTGGTTATATTCACTCTGGTTCCTTTGGGAATTGTGAAGGATATGTTAGTTTTGGTCAAATTACTGTTGAATGGCTATGGCTGCCTTCCCACAGTTGGATGTTGCCATGGAGTGATGGGAACTGTAATGCAACACAAAGGAAGACTGGTTTATAGAATGTTATGCATTCTCCAGGAAGACTTGGAGGAACATTGTCCATGGGGTCGCGATGGGTCGCAACTAACAACAACAATGCATATAATGCTAATATTACTGTAATTCAAGGATAGACAAATGAAACTTAAAATGAGGTTTCTATAATCTTGAAAAGTCACTAAAAAGATTAATCTGTAATTATTTTCCTTTTAGACTACAATACCGTAGATTATTCTACGTAGCTTCAAATAATGGCAATTTTATTCTATGAATCTAGAAGTCTCTTGGTTGATGTGCTCTGGATGTTTATGGCTTAGAAATGGTAATCTTAATTCTAAGACTTTTCTAGCAAAATTTCCTTTTTTTAGATTAAAGACAAATTTTAGGTATATTGAGCCTTTATAGATACAACTCCCCCAAAGAAAAATACTTTTTACTAAATTAGAATTGCTATCCTATGTTTTATTTGTGAAACATATATTTAAAACCCTGCATCTTCTTCTTCTTCTTGTGCCATATCCGTTATTGGACGTTGGCGATCATGTTGGCGATCCTGTTTTTATCAGCAGCCGCACAAAAGAGTGCTGCTGAGTTTTATCCAAACCAGTCCCTTAGATTTTGAAGTCATGATGTTCTTCTTCTGCCTGGACCTCGTTTGCCTTCAATCTTTCCCTGGAGGATTAAATGGAGTATGCCGTATTTTTCTGGGTGTCGCATCACATGTCCTAAATATTCTAATTTTTGTTTTTTAATTGTTTTGATGATTTCCCTTGGCTTTCCCAGGCTGCTTATCACCTCCTCATTTCTGATCTTGTCAACCCAGTTTATAGGTAACAGCCCCCTGTAAATCCACATTTCAAATGCTTCTAGTCTCTTCAGGTGGCCTTCTGTCAGAGACCAACTCTCTACTCCATAGAGCAGGATAGAAAAAATATAGCATCTGACAAGCCTGATTTTCAGTCTTAGGCTTATGTTGTGACTGCAGAAGACCTTTTTCATTTTGAAGAATGCTGTTCAAGCTTTCTCTATCCTTGTCTTTACTTCAACGGTCATGTCCCAGCTTTCATGTAGATTAGAACTGAGGTGCGTGATCCTTTCAACTTTTTCTAGTGTTATTCCTTCTGAATTTATTGGTGGTAAATTAACGGGTTGTTTGCTGATGACTATGATCTTGGTTTTTGAGGTGTTAAGCTTCAAGTCGTATTTTTCAGATATTTCTGTGACTCTGTTGATGAGGAGCTAAAGATCTTCATGCTTACTGGCAAGCAGAACTGTATCGTCAGCATATCTTAAGTTGTTGATCTAAACTCCATTTACTTTGATGTCAGCATCGATGTTCTCCAGTGCCTCGTTGAAGATTGACTCAGAGTAGATATTGAACAACAGTGGAGACAGAATACATCCCTGACTGACCCATCTTCTTATTTCTGCATCAGCTGAGTATTTTTGGCCTAGTCTCACATTTGCTACCTGATGCCAATACAGATTCTTTATGATTTGGATGTCTTTGTCATCTAGTCCCCCTTGTTTCAGGATTTCTAATAGTTTGCTGTGTCTTATTTTATCAAAAGCTTTTTCAAAATCAATGAAGCACATGTAAACACTGTGATTGACATCTCTACAACGCTGTACAAGAACTTGAATGCTGAATAGCACATCTCGTGTACCAAGATTGTTTCTGAAACCAAATTGTGTGTTACCTAGTCGCTCTTCAATTTTGTTGTATATTCTTGTGTGAATTATTCTCAGGAATATTTTCAGAGCATGACTCATTAAGCTTATTGTTCTGTATTCGGTACACTTCTTTGCATTTATCTTTTTGGGGATTGTCACAAAGGTTGATTTTAGCCAATCATTTGATATCTTTCCTGTTTCATATATCCGATTGAAGAGCTGTAGTAAAAAATTCTTCCCATTGTCTTCCAGCAACTTTAAAATTTCTATTGGGATATCATCAGGTCCTGTGTCTTTTCTTGTTTTTGCTATTTCTATTGCATGTTCAACCTCCTCCATAGTGATATTTGGTCCATTTGTTATACGTCCCATATCTATATCATCCCTAGTGTCCTCAAAAAGTTCTTCAGTATATTCCGTCCATAGGTTTTGCGACAGCAATCTCTCTCATATAGGTTTGTTTTGCTTTAAAAAAAAATCTTATGTGTTCCAAAACCCCACAAATACTGTACATGGAAAAACATTGTTGATGAAAGTCTCCATAAAGAATCTATTCAAGATTAATGCTATCTTCAAAGCATTTCAGGTTTGTCAAGGGAATATTCCTATATATTAATGGAAGAAAAGAAATTCTTCTAAGTAACAAAGCTTGCAAATAATTCAGCAGCATCGATTGTGCTTTTCAAAGTATTTTTAAGGAAGAAATATTTAAAATGATATAAGTAGCCCTAACAACTTTTTTATGAATTATATTCCTCAAAGCTTCTTTGAAAAACCCTTGGTGACTCAACATATATTGGAATTATTTTCTCATTTTTGAACTTAAAGTCATAATAATGATGTTATTGAAGTTTTAAAATGTCATGCTAGTTTATTGTTTTCTAATATCTCTAAAACAGCCAAGAGTCCATGAAGACTGAAGCACTAGATAGCAGACATAATGTGTAACATTGCTACAGCTCAGGAGGAGATAACTTGGTATCCTTAGGCTCAGTGCTTGCCAAATTTCCTATTCACCTTTCATTTTTAAAAATATTTTTCAATTTAGAAAAATGAAAAGTTGGTTGGCTGAAAGCAAAATGCCAACTCCAGCACAAGGTTTATTTTGAAAAATGTCTCATGAAACATTAGTTTTATGAGAATTCTTAGAAAGTATTTTTTTAAAAAATTGTGAATGTTCTGTTCAATGTTTGGATACAAGTCTGACCACTTTCCCAGAAAAAAGACAAAGGTCCATACCTCCAATATTCCTATTTACTAAACCCTCTTTAAGACAGTTTGTAATTAATTTGAGGTCTCCATTTTGGTCTTGAAATATTATGAAATACAAAAGACATAAAAATAATGCAATTCCCCAAACAGTGCTTACCCTCTTTTCTTTATCCAAACCTGATTTTTCTCAGCTGACTGCAAGACTGTAAAGAACATCACCCAGCCTAATATGGCTCAGTTTAGATAGCTCCACTGTGATTGATACATTTTCTCTCTGTGTACTTTGTGGTATGCATATTGTAATTTTAATAGTATTTTGTTTAATTGACTTTTTTAATATTTTTATAATAGTTGTTTTATATATTTTATTCAATTGTACACCCACCCAAGATTGTTTTTTGTAAAATGGGCAGCTGTGTAGACGTGATTAATAAAATAAATATAAAAAATTACCTTTGTGTTTATTAGCACATGCATTTGTCTGTATTAGTCTGGGAATCTTCAAAAAGCTGATTGATTGCTGTAATTGGAAGTTATTCAAGGAAAGGCTGATCGTAAAAAAATATAAAAGGAAGCCTTCAGATCCTCCAAAATCTTCCCAGGCAGCAAGCCACTGTTCTCCTTTGTTGCCTTTAGTGCCTTGGTGACGAGAGGAAAAATCAATAGCATGTGGAGATTTTTACAGCTGTGAGCTTTTCTTGAAAGTTATGGTTATGGTTGCATATTTGTTGTTTTTGGAGGGTTGAGGAAAATATAAGTTCTGAATAATGCATTTGAAAAGATATGCTTATGTAATAACAGTTGCTGCAAAGCAAAAAGATGGTGGCCATGCTTTTTCTGCCGGATTTCAACCAGACATCTCCAAATATTGAAGGATAGCACTACTTTTTTGTTCCAACATATGAGAGCAAAGTTAATCTAACTTACCAACTTGAAACATGATTGCTAGGATATAATTGAATAAACAAGGAAAATAAATAAGAAAGGGTAAAACAAAGTATCAGTGCTTATGCAGATGTACTAATCAAATGCAAGTACCCTCATAGGAGAGTAAATATGAATTTGTTCCTAAAGCAAATGTACCTTTGAATATAGAATTTTTCATCTTTGACTTTTGAAAAAAAAAAGACATCAAAAAATAATGTTGGATAAAATAAAAGCTCTCATTAAATTTAAATGTAGAGTGAAAGATAGAAAAATTATTTTTGCAAAAAGATTTATTGGTGGTTTTATTGTATGTCACACATAACTCTACGCCATTTCATTTTTTCATTGAAGTAGAGTAACCATGTCATCCTACAATACTGGGATTTGATTCATTATTAAAAATATTAATAACTACATACTACAACCTGATCCTAAACATATTTAAATGGAACCAGAGTCACCTGGAGAAACTAATAATCCCAAAGTAAATGTCTGTATGTGGGGGATATATAACTTTGTATAATATGGGATATGGGCATTACCTGCAGTTTAAAGTAATTAATTGTAAGAGTAATATTACAATTACTATTACAACTAATTGCTAGATAATTCAAAGTAGTTCTAGACTATTTCTAAGTCCATTTCCTCTTCATCTTTGCATACTATATGCAATATGCATACTATAATGTGATAAATCTGACATGTAATATTATACGTATAATTTCTAAAAGCAGGAAAAATACTGTATGTGATTTTTGAAGAGGAGATATCCCAGAACAGAGTACTAGAGATTTTTCTAAAAAGTCATTTACTAAAAATTGGGGTAATCATCATGGAATTACATAGTTGTATACTGATTTTATTCTCTAAGGAGCCATAACAATTTACATTTGATAGAAAAGTATGGAAAATTAGAGTGGTTCAATTTCTCCTGTCCAATGATAGACATCCTTGTTTTCTCTGAAATGTGTAACCAAGAAGGAATGTAATATTAAAGAGGGCTATCTGCAGTTTTAATACATGAAACATGCACACATTCAGAAGTAAGTTCCATTCAACTCCACAGAAATAGATGTGTCAGATGCTGTTGTAATAGGAATAAAATATTTTTATTTTTCATGCCAAGTGCTAAGAATCTACTTGCAAAGGACAATTTTGTTCTTATTCCCCAAGCTTTATTTTTAGCACTAAAGTTCCAATGCAATCTTTTTAGATTTAAATTTGGGAATATTTTTCACTCAAAATAATGATTTAGCAAAGAATTCTCAAACTATTCGTATGTGCCCTTATTATTCAATCCTAGACCAGACATCTTCTGAGACTCTAAAAAGGACCTTCTTTGTCAAAAGGCTGCTGACTACTTATTCCCCCCAAATAAAGACTCATTGAAGTCATAAGATACAAGAACAGAGCATACAGAAATGTTAATTCTTAGGGAATAATACACTTATTATGTTACATTGCTTTTGACTTTTTTTAACTGTTTTTCAAATTGACAAGGCCATTTTAGACTTCTCCATCTGCAATATTTGGAAATATTCTTTTGAGAACAATCCAGGGTCTGCTAAGATAGAAAAATATGGGTTAGACAGCATCACCACCAGATGGATTCGTAGCTGGCTGACCGGCCGTACTCAGCGTGTGGTCCTCAATGGAACCGCATCTACATGGAGGGAAGTTTGTAGTGGGGTGCCCCAGGGCTCTGTTCTGGGCCCAGTGCTCTTCAACATCTTCATCAACGATCTGTACGAGGGGATAGATGGGGAACTCATCAAATTTGCAGATGACACCAAGCTGGCAGGAATAGCCAACACTCCAGAAGACAGGCTTAGGATACAGGAGGACCTGGACAGACTTGAACACTGGGCGCTATCTAACAAAATGAAATTCAATGGTGAAAAAAGTAAAGTTCTACATTTAGGCAAGAAAAACCAAATGTACAGGTATAGTATAGGGGGTATCTTGCTCAATAGTAGTAACTGTGAGAGGGATCTCGGAGTCCTAGTGGACAATCACTTAGATATGAGCCAGCAGTGTGCTGCAGCTGCCAAAAAAGCCAACACAGTGCTGGGCTGCATTAACAGCGGGATAGAATCAAGATCACGTGAAGTATTAATACCACTTTACAATGCCTTAGTAAGGCCACACTTTGAATACTGCATCCAGTTTTGGTCACCACGATGTAAAAAAGATGCTGAGACTCTAGAAAGAGTACAGAGAAGAGCAAGAAAGATGATTAGGGGACTGGAGGCTAAAACATAAGGAACGGTTGCTGGAATTGGGTATGTCTAGTTTAACGAACAGAAGGATGAGGGGGGACATGATAGCAGTGTTCCAATATCTCAGGGGCTGCCACAAAGAAGAGGGAGTCAAGCTATTCTCCAAGGCACCTGAAGGCAGGACGAGAAGCAATGGGTGGAAACTGATCAAGGAGAGAAGCAACTTAGAACTAAGGAGAAACTTCCTGACAGTTAGAACAATTAACCAGTGGAACAACCTGCCTCCAGAANAGATCATTGTTGATTTCAGAAAAGGCAGGCACAGCCACACTTCTCTGTGCATAAATGATTCACCTGTGGAGATGGTTACCAGCATCAAATTCCTGGGTGTGCAGCTAACGAGTAGGCTGACTTGGTCGCTCAACAGTGAGAAACTGGTGAAGCGGGCACAGCAGCGCCTGCATTTTCTGCGCCGCATGAGAAAAGCACACCTTCCTTCCCCCGTCCTGACCACTTTCTACAGGGGGACAATCGAGAGCATCCTGTCTTACAGCATCAGTCTGGTTTGGAGGCATCACTGCTTCAGACAGGAAGGCAGTGCAGAGAGTGGTGAGAATGGCCGAAAAGATCATTGGCAGTTCCCTCCCTCCCATCCAGGACATAGCACAGAAGCGCTGCTTGAGCAGGGTCCATAAGTTTATCTGAGACACTACATATCCTCTTCATGACCTGTTTTCCTTGTTACCTTCTGGGAGGAGGCTTCGTGGTATCCGAAGCAGAACATCCAGATTTAGCCAGAGTTTTATTCCATAAAAGCATTAACCTTCTGAACTCTCAAGCTTCCTCCTTCTGTTATATATTCAAGATGGACAATATTTAATATTTATTGCTACGTATATGTAGGGATGTGGGTCTATACGTATGTTGTTCATAGTATGTTTAGGTGTGTGTCATGTATACTTCACTTTGAGAGCGGGCAATTAAATTTCATTTTTGATGTGTGCCATTGTGCCCACAGTATAAAAATGACACTAAAGATTATCTTATCTAAATACCCCCAAAGATGTGATTTTGTGCAACATTCAGATTTACAGAGAATACAATATAAACTGAAGCTACAATTTACATTTCTGCAAGGCTTCATTACCTACATCATTTGAATAGAGGGACACAGAACACGCAAATACTTTGAACATATTCCACAAAAATCTGCTAGCACTTTTTCTATGTAACTGATTCATTTGATTGAAAGATAAAAGTTTATGAGAGCTTTAATAAAATTCAATAGTCAAAAAAGATGCTGATTCATGATTCTTTGCCTACTATGTCTTTGAGCATGTTGATAATATCTTTTATCAGTATTATACAGCCAGCAAGATATAAAATGACTTTTGCTGAATTGGGACAAGACCAAAAGCAGCCAAATGCCTTTAAGAAAACTGGCCATTATTCCTGGAAGGGAAAAATGAAGACCATCTCTTTTCTTTGCTCTTCCAACCCAGGAATCATTCTCCCATGCGATGTGGCTTCTGAATTTCATAGTTCCTGAGAATGATGAAAATAAGGATAGACATAAAGATAAGATAAAAAGGAAAAGTACACAAGAATAGCAATCGTAAAATGCGTTTCTTGGAACCAAGCAAACATCCCACCATTCTTTAGTCTACAACAGCGTTAGGTTGTTAGTAGGCAAACGATTAAAGAAAAAGCAAAACAAATCAAGAGACCAATGGTTACTTAAACATTTTTTTTTTTTACAAAGCTTTCAATTCCCTGTTCAAATCTTTTCCAGCACAGCCATCCTAGCATGCAATTTTATCCGTACTTACCTGAGGGTAAATCCCTTTGCTGAATTCTAAGTGAACCCAGGTAAAATTGCACTGGTGAGAGATTTATCAGCTTAGCTCTGACAACTAGCTTCGGATCCCCGGGACTTTTCCCTCTCTTTTAAAATTATGTGACAGACCTGCTATCCGATCCCTCCTGTCTCTCCGGATGAGTTAGAGTTCAAGCAACTATAATTCCTGGCCAGCACAGCATCATGGGAATTCAAGTGTTCAATATGCCGGGCTGGGTCTGGGGGAAGTTGATACGAGAAGGGGAGGGGCTAAACTAATTCCGACCTCATCCGGCCACCTATTCCAGCCCCACCTTCCTGGGCCGCAACAAGCCACGCCTTCCCAGAAAGCGGTATACGAGAGAAAGGACAACGAGTCAACCCCGCCCCTAAGTTCCGAACGTGACATCAGCCAGTCTCTCGCGCAGGACGGTTTGGCTTAGAACCGCGTGACGCCTGTGACGTCCTCCAGGAGTGACGCAGCGGGGCAGAAAGTTGGGAGGGATCTTCTCTTTTTTTTTTCTTTCGGCGCCTTTAAATCTACGTCAACCCTATTAGCTCCTCCTGACTGGTCGCACGCAGGCACGCACGGAATACTAATTTGGAAGCCTAACGGTTTTTTTCCCCACTTCTGTCAGCCGGACTTCAAAAGCGCGGATTGGTAACTTTAAGGTTCAGGCTGGTCTGTGCTGCCTCCGCGACGTACCTCATCCCCAGGTGGCGGTTCATCGCCCGCTAGGGGAGGGGGGGGGGGGGGTTGTGCAGGGCTGTTCGGCAGGCATTTTGTGCTGTTCTTTGTCTTGTTCTTCAGCTAGACAGGTCGAGAATCCTGGAGCTCACCCGTTTGAAAGGTCTCAGAGGGATGGCTTCTAAATTTCGTTTAAACCCACCCAAAGAAGAGGACTTCATCTCTCGCATACCTGGATTATAGCTTTTTTTTATTTACCTCACAAATCTAATCACTTTTAAGGAACGTTAAATCATACTACCGATAGTATATATCAGAAGTAGGTCCCGCTGCTCTAAAGAGAGGTTATTTCCCAAAATTTGTGCCAAAATTGTGCAGGCTAATAAATTAGCCTAGAAAGATGTCGCCTCCAAAATAGTATTCCTCATTTACATGGTGGGGCTTTCATTTCCCATATGGTCAGCTACTGATGTTCTGGCTAAAAATTCTGGGGTTTGTATTGTACTCAGACTTATCTGGAGGTGTAGCAGTTTGGGAAAATAGTCACTTAGATTACAAGTGAGAAAAAGGGAGCTGTCTTATAATTATATTAGAATACTCAGCAGATAGACTCAAAGAATCTCTAGTCAATTTATGATTAAATCAGAGGCCTATCAGGTTTATTAGAAATGCCATTAGGCTTCTCTTGTTTCGGAGATGCTAGATTAAATAAAATGAAATCATTTGGTTCAAGTTATTATTCCTGTCTCTAAACCCAGCAGAAGTAGGTGGATTAAATTCACAACAGAATTTTCTTTGCTGGAGTTGTAAAATGGATGAAACAGTTTTAAGCTGTTGCTCACTGTTTTAACATTTACAGAAAATATCCTGTATAAGAGGGTTTATGGAGGCAGGAAAAATATAATTATAGCTATTTTCAAAATTCAACCTGATGGAGCAGGTGTTAACTACAGTAATTAATCTAGAATCAAAAGAATTGCAAAACAAAGGCTATGGAATCTATTTTTTAACCTATTTTTATACCATAAAATGCTAAAAAAGGGAAAATGTCATAGCACCATAACGAATTAGTTAACGTAGGGTGAACTAATACTACTTTTTTGAGAGGGGAGGTTTTCAGCAGTGCAGTGAAACCATTGTCCTTATACATATTACAAGCATTTACTTAATGACCATTCAAAGTTACAGTGGTATTGAAAAAAGTGACTTATGACTGTTTTTCACATAACTATTGCAGCATTCCTATGGTCATGTGATCAAAAGTCAGATGCTTGGCAAATGGTTCATATGACAGCAGGGTCCTTTAGTCATGTGATCATTTTTGATCTTCTCACAAGCAAAGCTCAAGATTCACTTAACTATTATTAACAACTGAATGATTCACTTAACTCGAGCAAGAAGGATCATAAAGTAGGGCAAAATTCACTTAAGTAATGTCTCACTTAGCAATGTAAATTTTGGGCTCAATTGTGGTAAGTTGAGGGATTACCTGTGGTACTTTTGCTGTACCATTTGGTTCCAGATATAATAATAATAATAGTAAAGTTGGAAGGAACCTTGAAGGTCATCTAGTCCCTGCTCAGGCAGGAAACCCTATACCATTTCGGACAAATGGCTGTCCAGTCTCTTCTTAAAAACTTCCAGTGTTGGAGCATTCACTGCTTCTGGAGGCAGGTTGTTCCACTGGTTAATTGTTCTCACTGTCAGGAAGTTTCTCCTTAGTTCTAGGTTGCTTCTCTCCTTGATTAGTTTCCACCAATTGCTTCTTGTCCTGCCTTCAGGCGCTTTGGAAAATAGCTTGACTCCCTCTTCTCTGTGGCAGCCTCTGAGATATTGGAACACTGCTATCATGTCCCCCCTCGTCCTTCTCTTCATTAAACTAGACATACCCAATTCCAGCAGCCGTTCCTTATATGCTTTACCCTCCAGTCCCCTAATCATCTTTGTTGCTCTTCTCTGTACTCTTTCTAGAGTCTCAACATCTTTTTTACATCGCGGTGACCAAAACTGGATGCAGTATTCCAAGTGTGGCCTTACTAAGGCATTGTAAAGTGGTATTAACACTTCACGTGATCTTGATTCTATCCCTCTGTTAATGCAGCCTAGCACTGTGTTGGCCTTTTTGGCAGCTGCAG
>NW_015386400.1:2575070-2584743 GCF_001527695.2 Protobothrops mucrosquamatus | reverse complement strand
TTGCATGATCACTTCCTCCCAGGGTTCCTATGGCTTCAACACCTTCTATCATTTCATCTCTGTTAGTGAGAATTAGATCCAAAATGGCTAATCCCCTAGTTCCCTTCTCTACTTTTTGGGAGACAAAGTTGTCTGCTAGGTTTGCCAGGAACCTGTTTGATCTTCCACTTGGTGCAGAGTTTGTGTCCCAGTTGATGTCCGGGTAGTTAAAGTCCCCCATTACTATTGTGATGTGCTTCCTACTTACCTTAGTTAGCTGACTAGCAAAAAGTTCATCTGTTTCCTCTGTTTGGTTGGGTGGTCTGTAGTATACATGTATGGCAATATAAAATACATCTTCTACAAACTAGTTTTCAACCTTAGCGGTGGCATTACTATAGTTTAACTTTCCCAGCTTTGCAGACAGCTCAGAGTTTCCAGTCAGTAGCTATGCTTTTTATAGTTTTTTTTTACAACTACTACTAATAATAATGGGACTTGTGTGCTCTGAGGAAGATGAGAGCTGTGCCAGAGGTTCAACCATACCATACAGGTCTCATCAGAGGAGTCCGACAAAGAGTGTCTCTCCAATAAATTTATGGTGAGACATAAATTTCAGAAAGCCATATCGACTCGGTTGTCCCCCGGTTAACAAGGTCTGCACTAGATGTTGGAATTCCTGGATATCTGATGAAAAATGGACTACAGGATTCAGGACTGCAGAACTACTAGAAGAAAAGGTGTTTAGTCGTCGCAAATACATGGTGATTGAAAACAATGATCTGTTATCTGTGCATCTAGAACAGGACAAAAAAATCAGAATAAGGCTGCATGCACTGAAGCTTGTTCCAAAGAAATAGCACAGGAATTAAAAGATGCAAATACTGCAATATCACTGTACCAACTCACTGCAATAAACCAACTAATGTACAGCACAGCTGCAATTATAACTGAATACCTTAGATACAAAATCAACAGAAGAAAAAAATCCAAACTGCACCCCAACCCAAAGATGCTTTTTCATGAGGCAACTGGATTTTCTTGTTTTTTCTTTGGAGACGTTTGCTTGTCATTCAAGAAGCTTCTTCAGCTCTGACTGCATGGTGGGGAATGAAAGGATTTATACTCCTTGCAGATAGCTGGTTATTTGCATTCTTTTAGAGAGTCGTTGAGGCCACTAGAAGGCAAGATAAATGATGGAAATTAATCAAGGAGAGAAGCATCCTAATCCTAGAATGGAGGAGAAACTCCTTGTTCTCACTGAACAATTAACCAGTGGAACACCTGCCTTCAGAAGTTGTGGGTGCTTCATCACTGGAAGCTTTCAAGAAGAGATTGGACAGCCACTTGTCAGAAATGGTGTACCGCAGACATGTCAAGCTCAAGGCCCGCGGAAATGCCCAGATCTGGCCTACGGGGCCACCCTGGAGATGGAAAGGGACCGACCCCCACCTCCCGGCCCATCCCCCGGCGTGTGCATAGGCGGTGAGCATGCGGTTGCTGATGGTGTCTGGCAATAGCCACAGTCCTCCAGCCCCTCAGCCGCCCACTGGCCAGTGCACTCTGGGACTCTGCAGCTGTGCAGCACAGGTGGATTCAAGTGCTGCGACCGCTGGCCCAGCCCTCCAAGCAGCAGGCAGAGGCACTGGGGGGGAAGCATGTGATCCGGCCTGCCAGGCAGCCGCTCACCCACCTGCCCCATCCCAGCCACAGCAGCCATGGGCAAGAAAGGTAGATGGTGGGGCTATGGCGAAGCAGTCCAGCATGTCGCCGTCATCACCATGCTGCAATCCCTGGTTGCTTGACCCCAACTGTCCAACCTCTTCTTCCAGCTCCGATGCACATGCGGGACATGCCCCCATCCCCAAGAGGCAGCTGGGACTCCCCCATTCTGCCCCACCTGAGCCCAGCCCTGGAATTGCCCCACGCATACCACACCATGCACCTCAGGGCCCCATAGCCAGGCCACACCCACCCTACCACCTGCCTCACCTAGCAGCAGCAGGAGTCCTCCGCTCCCCCCCAGCCCAAGAAGTCCAACGCAGCCAAGGAGAGCGAGCATAGCAGCAACAGCCTTGAGAAGGATGGTGAGAAAAAAATGTGGAACTTTGTTGAATGCAGTGAGAATTTTATATACTCAAAAATGGAAAGATATGTCAATTCCCAGAATGAAAGGACAGATGGAAAAAATGATGAAAATAGCAAAACTAACTGCTTTAATTAAGAAAATAAATGTGTCCCTTTGGAAATTACTTCAAACTTTATGCTCAATACAGAATAAAAGAGTAACAGTTGGAAGGGATCTTGAAGGTCTTCTAGTCCACCCCCTGCTCAGGCAGGAAACCTTATACCATTTCAGACAAATTGTTGTCCAGTCTCTTTTTAAAAAACTTCCAGTGTTGAAGCATCCACAACTCTTGGAGGCAAATTGTTCCACTGATTAATTGTTCTAACTCATAAATGAATGTTTGATTTTGGATTTTGATGATCAAATTAGTTTATTGTTATAGAAATGGCCAGTATTTTCTAAATAGGTAAGTAAAAAGTTGAGGTTATTTTAAATTTTTCTGCACTAAAAATGTTGGAAGTCACTGCTTCCTCCCTCTTCTTTACCTTCCTTCCTTCTTTTCCCCCATTCCCCTATTACCTTTCTATTTGTATTTTATGTTATAATAACCTTCAATAAAAGTTTAAAAATATGTTAGAAAAATCAGATATAGTTTGTGTAGAGCTAATACAAATGAAAAAAATATTTTGAGGTTATAATCAATATTTTAAGAATTTGAAGCAAGCAATCCTGCTTAATTCCTTCTACTATAATTTTGAGATGGCACAACCCAATTTTAGCAGGAACTTTATGTCAATTGTTCTTATTTCTCTGGATGCCTCTTGCTTTTTCTTGAAGCAATAATTTTATTTTAGTAGAGTAGTTAGAATTGGGGATGTTCTTCTTTATGCATATAACTTCTGTTGAGGTCGAGTTGCAGTTGCAACTTCTGCAAAACAAATGATATGAAATACAATTTGCCTTCACAAATCCTGAAATGTGTTGGCAACTCTTTCTAGGAGCAAAAGGTAGCAAAATCTAAGAGATTGTTTAAGTTTGAAGTTTAAGACTTCTGAAGTCTGACTCCCAGAAATAAATTCAGAAAGAAAGGAAAGAAAAAGAAACGAGAAGGAACAGTTAGATCACGGGTGTCAAACTCGCGACGTATCGCAACTTTTTCCCCATTGCCAGCAATGGAGTGGCCGTGGTTTTAGCGTGACGCATCCGGCCCGTGGGCCGGCGGTTTGACTTCCCTGAGTTAGATAATCACAATTCAAAAAATATATTACAATTAAAACATTAAAAAATCTTAAAACAATAGAAACAAAAACAGAAACATCCAAATATTTATAGCAGTTGAAATACTTGGCCAGTTAGCAATACAACCAGGCAATCTTAACACATTGAGCACCCAGGTTGGGGAATACAGCGAGGTTTTTAGGGCTTTACAAAATAGCTATAGAAACTGTTGACCTCTTTTCCAATCCACATGGCTGTTGGAATGAGACCTGTGATCTTAAGTATAAAACCATGATGTTCTGCATACTGTGAAAGGAAGAGGCATCTATTCTAGATACTTTTTGAAATCATAATAAGGTTATATTTTATATATGACTTTCTCCATTCTTGTTCCTCAGTTACTGTAACTCTAATTTAGCAGAAGAATTCAGTCTTGAGGATTTGGGGGAACATTAAAGGGTTACTATCCATACTTCCTGTGCAATTTCTTCTGATCTTGAGCTGCAATTATTTTCTTGAAGTTAAACATTCCCAGGCTCCTGTAACCTTCTAAACTATTTGCTCTGGCCAAGTTTGTCCCAGGTGAACATGTGGGCGATATTCTTGGTTTTATGGAAAAGGAAATCTCTTTCCGCTGTAAGATAGCTTTCCTTTGCTTTGCAGTCCCAGAAGAAATCCTTTGTAAAAACAATAATGTAAAAAAAAAGCCTTTTCAAGTCAGATTCAGAAATAAAAATTAAATAGAAATATCAGCTAATTAAAACTGCAAGTTTGAAATGCTGAAAATGATTTATATTGATCATGTTTTTTATGTAACTGTAATTCAGAAAATATCCATGTTTGTGATATGAAGTCACTTTTCCTTAGCTCCAATCAACATTATTAGCTGCTATTGGTCTCTCTCCCCTCCCTCCCTCCCTCCCCCCCTTCTCTCTGTGTTTGTGTGTATGTATAGAGAAAGCATAACACTAAGGGGAGGAGTTGGGATTGAAACCTAGGATTTATCACTAGATTTCAGTTCCACATGAAATATATATGGATAACTTTAGCATTTCAAATTTGTATTTGCAAATTTCTGATCCATTAAAAGGTTGCAGTGGCACAACAAAATAGCAACAATGGTGTATTGGAAGATCTGTAAGATATATCATTTGACTGCAAGCAAGAACTGGTGGGACCATAAAATAGAAAAAACGAAGATGTTAAATTGCTCTGGGACTTTAGAATTCAAACAGGCATCTACCACATAATATCCCAGACTGAACAATTGTCAATAAGAAAGACAAAAAAGTCTGGATAGAGGATGTGGCAGTGCCTGGAGACAGCAGAATAGAAGAGAAAGAATTGGACAAGATAACAAAATACAAAGACATAGAAATAGAAAGACTTTAGCAAAGGCAAGCAAGGGTAGTACCAGTAGTAATAGGCGCCTTAGGTGCAATCCGAAAACAACTGGAACACCACTTAAACACCATTGGCATTGATAAATTCACCATCAGTCAATTGCAAAAGGTAGCTTTATTGGGAACAGCTTTCATCCTGTGACAATATCTGTAACACCATCAAATATCTGCCTATCACAGGTCCTTGGTAAGGACTCGATATGTAGATAAAAATTCCAAATCCAGTTTGACCATCTGGCTGACTGCCATGAATAACAACAACAACAATAAAAATAATCAGAATAGAGCTGTAAGGGGCCTTGGGTATCCTCTAGTCCAACCAGTCTTTTGTTAAAAGCCTCCATAATGAAGCATCTATAACTTCTGAAGGAAAGCTGTTCTACTGGTTAATTGTTCTCATTGTTAGGAAGTTTCTCCTTAATTCCAGGATGCTTCTTACCTTGATTAGTTTCCATCCATTGTTTCTTGCCCTGCCCTCTGGTGCTTTGGGAAATAAGTTGACCCTTTCTTTTTTGTGGCAGCCCCTCAAATACTGCTATCATGTCACCCCTAGTGGTTCTTTAGACTAGCCATACCCAATTCCTGCAACCATTCTTCATACGATTTAGTTTCGAGACCTTTAATATTCTTAGTTGCTCTTCTTTGTACTTTTTTTCCCCAAAATCTCAAATCTTTTTTATGGATTTTTGGCTTGATGGGGATGTATGGCTTGATGGGTGTGACTTGATGGCCATGTTTCAGAATATTTTTTTAGCCAACTATATATCCACTCTATATGTCAGGGGTGGTGAACCTATGGCATGTGTGCCACAGACGGCACTCAGAACCCTCTCTGTGGGCACATGCTCCGTCGCCCCAGCCCTGCCTCCCCCCACGTCCCCCTCCTCACTAGCACCTCCCCGGAGGAGAGTTGCCCCTGAGGCGGCCCGCATGGAGCAGCGCAGCCAAGGATATGGCAGCTGGGCAACAGGGACAAGACTCAGCCCTCGCCCCCCATCACGCCCAGTTGATGCTGTGGGGTGCAGACGGTGTGGCTGCCATGGCGCTGCTGGGCTGCCTGGGTGATCTGCGGCGGGCCATGGAGGCGGTGAATGGCCTTGCAGGTGGGCTGGGTGGGGGTTGAGCAGGCAGGACGGGGAGGAGTGGGGTGGTGGGACAGGGCGGGGCCGGGGTTTTTTTTTGCACATGGCGGTGGAGACCTAAAGTGAACAGGTTTTATAAAACCCAGCTGAAGACCTAGGACTGGGGCAACGGCGCAAGTGCCCACAGAGAGGGCTCTGAGTGCCGCCTCTGGCACCCGTGCCATAGGTTCGCCGCCACTGAACTAGACTATCAAGGATTTGAACAAAATAAAGCTGAATATATTATTTTGTGGCCTTATTTGTGTTAATTGTGGGGTTTAGTACTGTATGTCCTATTCATTTTTATCATTGCCTAATAGGACCCACATCCTGTTCTCATAGAAAATTGAGTTAAAATGAGTGTTGAGCAATTCTGTCTTTTAAATTACTTTTAACTATTTTCTGTCAGTTTTGAACAACTGGTATATTTTTCCCCTCTTATTTTGAGGACGTACCTGTGTTTGTTATTCTTAGCATTCTTAATGAACCCCAAGTTCTTTTGAGCTCTAATGCCTCTTAACAACTTTTCTACATTACCAGTTTATCGGTTGGCCTGCCTGTCCTTTTTTCTAACTCATAACCAGTGCTTTTTTTGTAAAAAAAAAAAAAAAAAAAGGTGCCGGAACTCACACACATCATACAACCCGCCTTGCCTACCCTACAAGGTTCCATCCAAAAAAGGTGCCTGAACTCCGTTCTGGGCGTTCTATGACAAAAAAAGCCCTGCTCATAACCCTTTGTTTTTGTTTTATTTATTTATTTTTGCATTTTTACATATTGGCACTCATGTTGGTTTGTTATGTTTTCTATTCTTTCAAAGCTTTTATTGGAATTAGTAAGTTTTTGCATCAGAATTTGTCATGCATTCTTAACCATTGGGCTTTGGCTGATTCATTTTTTTATATTGTTCTTTCAGGTAAATTCTCTTTCACAGTCCGAAGGTACTAGTAATTTCTGTATTTCAAATTGTGTTCATGAATGACATAGACCGGTGGTTGTGAATCTTGCTTCAAAAGTCATTCATATTGATGCCAGTGAAAATAATTGAGTGTTAAATATTTATTATTGGTGATTTTAACTAAGTTTTTCAGTATCCTTCATTTTTCATGAAGACCCAAGATGCACTTTCCTTTTTCAACTCAGTATCAAACCTGGCACTACCTATCAAGCTGTTGTGATTTACCAGTTCTAAGAATGAATCTAGGAAAGTGAAGCATCACGTGATGTCAAGAATCCTGGAGAAAAAGGAACATCAGTTGCTAGAAAAAGTATCATTTTAATAAACCTGTTTTGTAAAAAAGTGTAAAATAAGTGCAGTGAATACAACTCACCATCAAGATATATATATAATATATAGACTTTTAGAAATAAAATTTGAAAGCATTTGGGGGTCTTTTTATTGCTGGATTACAATTTGTTTTTATTAGTTTTTTTAAAAAACAAGTCAAATGGATTTTTAAAATTGTATTTGTATGTTGTTGCACACTTTAGGAGACAGAAGGTCAACTTCAATTAACCAAATGAGTGTATTTCATAAAACCAACTCACACTTAGTGGAAACCTCTGCTGCTTTTCTTGTTATTAGCATAAATGCAGGTGCAAATAGCATTTATGTATGTTGATAGGAAGCAGTTGGAGGCATTTCACCGTGGAATGCAACACTTTCGTATTACTTGCATCTGTTCAAATAATGTATCCATTCTTAGTGACATGAGCATAAGGAAGAAACATCTGCCCCAGAGACCATTTCAGTAGAGCAGATGCTTAGATTTTTATTTATGCAGATGTTTTGTGTGATGAGCTGAGTGAAAATAAAACAGGAAAATTTGATAAAGACGTCCTGTGCGTTAAGCAAACCAAAACAACAAAAATGTGCAGAATCTATATTTCATTTGCAGGTATATAATTTAAGAAGAATAGAAATCAAAATACATTTAGTAGTACAACAACTAACCAGAAATAGTTATTTTGACTTGACCTTTTTTTGGGGGGGGACTATAAATATAAAGCTATAACTTTGGTTTAAAACCTCAGTCATAGTTTAAGAAAGTATTAAAAGGATTGCTATTTACAGTGATGAATAACATACATTTGGCTTTGCCATGATATACAGATAACTATAGAAAGATGCTTTATAGAATGATCAGACTATTGATTCCTAACTTCAATGTTTAGTACATCCTACCTGGAAGTATCTTTGATATTAACATGCAGATTTTTCAAGGCATCAGCCATATTCCAAAAAGTATTGCTTGGAGCAATAACATAACTGAAGTTGATTTCATGTACATTTAAACATAATTAAAATTAAATAAATTTTCCACTAATGTCTTTAATGTTACTTTTCTATCACATTAAAGCTACAATTTTGAAATTGTTGATGGCCTTTGGGAAATATGCTTAAGATGACATATGAAATGGCACCTTAGCTGGTACATTTATGTTCTTAAATCGGGCAAAGGCATTTCATGTCTCCTTTAAAATTGCATTTGCCAGCAATTCATCTTAGAACTCTTAGCAAGCAGTTTTAACAGTGAACTGAGATTGAGCCACACTGCATATGGAAAGGTTTGAATGGTAGATTTTAAAACTGACATTCCACATGACTGTTTTAATAAATCTAACAGAGATATGCAATGGCTTTTTAGGGTGATTGGTCACTCTTATTTTTCAATAATACACCAGCAACCACTTTTCAACAAGGATACAGCCAGAGACAGAACAACTATAATAAGTTTAATTTAAATTATAACTAAAGTAAATTCTATTTTGATTTTAAAAACAGTTTGGCAGCAACTTTTCGACACTTTCTGAAGGCCATACCAAAGCTAGGTAGGAATATATAACCCAGAAGCCTCTGTGTATACAACTCTGATTTAAATCAATTGTTGGGAATACAGTAAAACCTCCATAGTTGACCACCTCCCTAAGCTGACCTAATTTTCATAGACCGGATATACACTATATTTACACAATAGAAAGCCAACCTCTCTATATTGATCACTTTTGTAGATATATCTTGACCACCTGGACCTTGACACATGGTATTAATTTACTCTAACTTGACTAGTTGAATCTAATCTGCACCAAGAGCAAGAAAAGTGAAATGCAATTGCTGCAAATCTATTAACAGATTTCTCCATGCAGTATTGTATTCTTTTAGCTGGTTACCATGCCTGAAAAACTTACATTTCTTGATGTTGAGATGTGTTTGAATATTAGTAGCTCAGGTTGGTAGTTGGGCTGTAGGTCTGATCTCTGAGGTTGGTGATTTGGCTTGCAAACATTTCATCTCCATTTGGGGCGGAGGACATCTTCAGTGTGCTTTGAATTGTACTATTTGCAGCCAAATTGCCAAGCTGGGTGACCAGGCCTACAGCCCAATTTCCTGATGTGTTGATAGAGTTAATTATTGGGGATATAGGCAAGAAAAAAAATTATTTGAGCTAAATTCATTTTAATAACTCTGGATTTCACATTAAATAGGGCAATAATAGGACATCTCTAACATCAAGTAGACTGCAATCTACTATTCAGTGTAGGGAGTGAGTAAATTAAGCAATGCAAGCACTGCATGCTCATTAAGACTCTGATCCATATGTCGTCCTCCAGGAGTAGCCCCAAGCATCTCTGGCTTTTTTACATTTTCTGGAAAAGAATGGATTTTTTTTTTTTTATTTAAATTTTTTTTATTGTTTTTATCATAGAAAAAAGAAATACATCACAGATATTACACAATGTTATATCCCATCCCCCCACCCCCCGGACTTCCCAAACCAACCTAGGCTAATATTCAAATACAAGTACACAAATATTAATATCTCTAACTCCAAAGTCTAAACTTAAACAATCCATCTCCTCCGTATTAATAAAAATTATTCATT
>NW_015386400.1:2569865-2573926 GCF_001527695.2 Protobothrops mucrosquamatus | reverse complement strand
TCTCGCCTACATCGTCCATATAGGACGACTCGGGAACTCAACTCCTACCCCGGGCAGCTCACCTATCCCCTTATGCCCAGGGGAAAGGTATCAAGCCGTTTGACAGCTGATGCTGGCTGTCAAACCGGCTTTTACGCAAAACAGGCGGGAGGCAGCAAACAGCTGCGACCGACGAAATCGCCTGCCACCGGAAGTCTCTAGGAAAAGAATGGATTATTGAAGCAAGCTGGCCAATGGCCAGTACAAAGCATAACCACAAGAACAGAAATCATACATATTGAAATCCTCTTTGTTATATGCTTGAGACTCTGTTCTATGCCTTGAGCAGAAGTTATAGGTATAATAACATAGGTAGTTCTCAGTCATGAGCACTACATTGTCGATTTTTTTTACTAAGGAAATATCAGTTTTTTCATGATTTGCCTTGTTAAAAATCTGCATTTGTCCTAGCAGAAATGTGCTGATAAATAAAGACTTTAATTTTTGTTTTAAAAAGTTCATGTTACATCATCATCATCATCATCATCATCATCATCATCATCATCATTATTATTATTATTATTATTATTATTATTATTATTATTATTATTATTATTATTATTATTATTATTATTATTATTATTATTATTATTATTTTGTGAATCTAAATGGTAAATTAATGTGGAAGGAAATACCACTGGAGAATTCCTACTAAGATGGACTTGTGGTTTAGTGGGTCAATTGTCTGTGTATAATGACATCTTTATGCTCATAGAGAAATCCTTCAAATTAAGCTGAATTACTCTGATCAGAGATTTAGTGTACAACATAATTATTGCTTTTGCATTACAGTGATGTCTAATATCTATTTATATTTACCTATGTAGTGTGGCCATAGTATTATTGTTTATTTTTATTATTTTTTTACTCCACCCTTTTATTGGTATTATGATGATGATTTTGTTGCTTTGCATGTACACTAAGTGCTTCTATGCCATAGACAAATTCATTGTATGTTTAATCACACTTGGCCAATAAAGTTTAATTCAGTTCAGTTCAATTCAATTCAGTCAGGTACAGGTTTAAGGTTATTTGGCTTCAGCAAGTTACCTGCAGTTGTAAGTATATTCCTGAGTTTATATACAACTTTGTGAGCAAAGCAGGTTTCCTGTTTCATATGCATGAGATATGTCCATTTGATCTTTAAAGAAAATGTTATCTCTTTAAAATTCTGCCTTAATATTTCATTCTCCTCTGAGACATAGTCAGCATAATTTTTCCAGTGTGGTGGAAAGAAGGTGCTCATTACCATTTTATATTATGTATCATCAGCTCTTTTAATAGAGTTAAAGTATTCATATTAATTCAGAGGACATTTACATCTGCTTTATAAAGATAACCTGTTGTGAAATGGCAATAAACACCTCCCTCTGCATTATAGTGCAGTTTGAGCCAACATTGCTTTACAATTACTTCATAACAGAGGGCATATCAAACACCTTTGTATTCCTTATATCATTCTGCAGCAAAAATATTTTCTTTTCCAAGATTTCCAGATTTTTGAAGAGCAATAGACACAAATCTATTTAAATTTAATTCTACTTAGGGAGTTTAAGAGCTAAAAGAATCTTTCCAGAATGGTCTTCTCAGTGATGGTGAACCTATATTAAAGAGACTTTATTCAAACATAGATATATGGATAATCCAAACAAGAAAGCAAAACATGGTTTTAGAATGTATTTGGGAAGTTTTTATAGCTACTGTATAATACTGCATAAATATTCCAATTTCATGATATGCATGAGAATTGTGATGTAATTTACAGCTCAAAATGCATGTGTAAAGATTTGGAAATATACATAGAGTACACATATTCCTTAATTTGCAACCACAATTGGGATAAGAATTTCTCTTGCTAATAAAAGCAGTTGTTAAGTGAGTCACACAACAGATTTTATGGCATTTTGGGTTGTTAAGCCACTGCAGTTGTTAAGTCATTCATGTGATTGTTAAGCAAATTCAGTTTTCCCCATTGATTTGGGGATGCTAGGTGGGAAGGTAACAAATGGGGATTACATGACCACAAAATGCTGTAACTGTTGTAAATATATGCTGGTTACCAAGCACCTATGTTTTGATCATGTGGGTGGGAATGCTGCAATGGTTATAAGTATGAGGACTGGTTGCATGTGACTTTTTTCAGTGCCAATGTAACTTTGGATGATCACTAAATGAATGATTTTAAGTTTAGAATTAGCCACACCCAGTTAATTCACTGGGGTCTGTACTTAGTTGAGCTTATAGCTAAGTAAACATAAGTAAACATACAGCACACAGTACATAATGTGAACAAACCAAAACCATTCAGAATATCTAGAAATCTTTCCCTCTCATGCTATGTCTGTGAGCAGACTGAGATGAATAGGACTCTGCTAGCATATCAGCATATCATACGACTCTTCTGTCTCCACCAGTCAGGCTTCTCTCAACAGGCAGTGCAAAAACATCCAGAATAGATTGCCAAGAAATGAAAAGCTCAGATAAATCAGAGTTATGGTGGCAAAGCATTGGAATCCAGGAAAAGCTTCCTTAGGTCATTCTGAACAAATGAAGCTATCCGGTAGCTTCTACCCTTTGCAATTGTGATGACATGCAGACAACAACACATATGTATACCTGCTCTTTGTGTCCTTATCAGTATACACTTGACCTTATGGTAGCATGACAGAATGTAATTAAAGTTGCTTGTTTCTGGGCAAGATCTGTTTAATTTGTAGATATTTTAATCTTGTATTTTATATTTTATATTTTATGTCATGTAATGTACCTTGTTTTAATTGTTACGCTTCTGACATTAATAAACTGCATTTGTGATTTGATCAGTGATGTGAGAAGTGGATCTAGAAATTCAAATTTTGTTTCCTGTGTAGTAGAAGTAATAAATAGCTAGAATTAACTCTCTTTAGCTTATTTAATAGAATTTGATTTGGTAAATCTGAAAAAAAAATGACAAAATTGGAATATACCATATATGGACATCAGGAATGTCAGTGATGGAGAGCAAAGATGCTGAGAAGACTGGGAGATAAGCTGCAGCTGAGGAATCGGAATTCTGAGAAATGTGGGGCTAAGTAGATAATATATGTTGCACTGCAGTGACGGGGAAACCTACAACAGACTTGCCTTACCAACATTATGCTACTTGATATTTGGATAAACCTTAAATGTAATGAACATTCAACAAGAGTTTGAAACATGATGAGGCTCAGAAACTTCCTAGTTCCTTTTGTCCACATTAGATAGAAACATTAGCATTGGTTAAATTACATTCAGGATTGAAATAATGGCATCAGTTATCCTGTAAGCTCTCTAATATAATTGTGCAGAGTTGTGACATCCTGTTTATTCTGTGCTCTTAATTGAATGGCTTTACCTGGAGACTAATTCAGGAAAGAGTAAGAATAAACAGCAAATGAAAAAACAATTCTGAACAAAACTGAGAACAGCAAGCAAATTTACCATGTTGGTAGGTTTTCAGAGTTAGACAATTGGATGCCTTCCAGATGTTTTAGACCACATTTCTTCCTGTTGGCCATATTGCCTAGGGCAAATAACAGTTAAAGTTCAGTTGCTGTCATGTTATTATTCACTGCCTACATGAAAACTACCCTCAGAGACCTTTTCAGGATCTTAGTGTTCCTTGGCTCCTTTGCTTGTGAAACAGGCACCTTTAGTTTAGCTATTTTAAATATTTATTTTGAAAGTTCTACATCTCTATTGTTACAGTTCCTGGGAAACGTTTTCCTTTTCCATCAAACATATAATAATAATAATAATAATAATAATAATAATAATAATAATAATAATAATAATAATAATAATATGGAATAGTGGACTGGACTCAAGCAGAACTAAAAGCAATGGATAGGAAGACCAGAAAAATAATGACAATGAATCATGCCCTTCATCCACGAAGTGACATTGACAGACTTTATCTACCAAGGCAAATAGGTGGGCGTGGAATGCTGCAAGTACATCAGATGGTTGAAGAAGAAAAAATGGCTTTGGAAGAATATCTGAAG